>NC_142850.1:14884393-15187424 GCF_061612785.1 Hesperophylax consimilis | reverse complement strand
TTTAAGGGTAGACCCACAAATAGTCGTGTAACTAAAAACATGATTTCATAATAATGCGAAGGCAACCACGCCAACAATTCACAGAATATCACATTTGCTCTCTTCTAAATCAAATATTTAATTACACTTGCGGAAATATAATTGTTTAAGTGTAATGAAATATTTATTTTTATTAGCTGAAATGGGAAAGCTAAATATTTAAGCCAAATTTCCCAAGAGCCCTCGCACTCAACCCTTTAGACCTTTCGGGGTGGTTTTAGCCCGCGTTCGGCATTCTTCAATTCCTCAATGTAAAACCTTTGAATTATTAGATGCAATGTATTTTGGAGATTCAATATCCACTTAACTGGGCGCTCCTACCCTCGCTTAGTAGGCATTTAAAGTAAATTAAATACTACCCTAAGTGAGTAATATTTATTCTTACTTATTGCTTGGGTCTTTCTCTTTGTTAGCATTTTCTATTCTCTCTTACAAAATGTATTTGTTTAAGATTACACGTATTTGAATTTGTGGAGTATTTCTAGCATTGAAAACAATATCTTCCAAGAATGAAAGCCACATAAAATTAAATACTATATATTATACCAAGTTCTATGATAACTCAACACAGTGACAATTCAACACACTTAAAAAGTGGTATAAAGTCATTAGAAACGATGATTTTTTTTTTAACCTAACCTAACCTACTTAACCCAGTTAAGAAAGTTTTTGTTTCATCACTTCCCATGACTTTATATAACTTTTTAAAGATGTGATGAATTATCATTGTGATGATTTATCCAGTCACCATTTTACCAATACCGTCACTTACCACTAGGGAAGGCAGAGAGTGCGGAACGTCACACACTCCTTGCTTAATTCTTATTCACATGGACATTTTCGAAATTAGTACATGCTTTTATCCTTTTTGTACAATCCATTCCGATACTTGAACGTTTTATCTATAAGTTTCCTCCAATACAAGATAACTAGATATCTTTTCTATGTAAAAGCTCATAAAAAGGGGCGTTATAAATGAATAAATACGGTCACGGAATGGAACTAACAGATTTTTTTACAGAAATGTTGAACTTGATTTTTTTTCATTTTTGCTCCAAATTTATGTAAAAACTTAATTTTTTCCAAAAATATATAATAGCTATTTAAGACACCACAAAATTGATCTTACATACCTAAAATTAAATGCGAAATCAGACTTTAAATTTAATGTAGAAATGGGACCTAGTGAAAACACGCTTCCTTTTAATGTAAACAATTATTTAAAAATCCAAGCAAATAACTAAAGTAAATTATAAATTTTGTATTATTGATAGTAAATATTCCAATATTCTGCAGTGAAAATAGTAATCAAAAACGTGGAACATGACAAAAACGCAATATACAAACTTTGGCGAAAATGTCCACGTACATACTATTCTGCTTTTACAGACTCTTAGCGTGACCTGGCTCAATTGTTTTATCGCTTTGTGTTTGATATGCTTTCCTAAACTTTATTTTTTCATCCACTTTCTCTTGATTACCTAACCATCAAAGGATCCTTTTTTAATTTAGTTTGTTACGCTTACGCACGAAGAAAAACGAGTAATGCTGATTTATTAAAAATCTCTTCAAAATTTTTGTAATCCTATTAAAAACGGGACTACAAGCTATTTCCCGATAAGGTTTTAGTAAATTCATAATAAAATTTGAAGTTTGTCTTAATATACGACGAAATGCAAAAATGTTTTATGAACACGTGTTTTATGACACCGTGACATTGGTATTTAGTTTATCAGAATACCTATCAATTAATTTGTTAATGGCCTACAATCCCGCTTTTAACAGGAATACGAATATTTTAAAGAGATTGTAATAAATGAGCAGTATTTTTATCGGGAAGTTTGCTCCATGCAATAATTGAATGAATTTTACATCACATATATCTGTCAAACCCATAGACCAAATTACATCAATGGTCAAACCTGATAATCGTAAAAATTGTTTGAAAAATATCTTATTGATTAAATTACCTTAAATACACCTATACATTATTACTTTGTTTACTTATATCTGAATATGGTCTCGCATATCGATGGTGATCTGGCAATATTTTCGAAAGCAGTAGTTTAAATTTGTATTGTTTAATGTAAGATAGAAAAATCTTAGACATGGAATAAAAATATTAATTTAATATTATACTAGATTCTGAAACACTACTAGAATAGCGATGAGTTATTACTCATTTTCATTTTATTAAGACTGGTTGCCACGGTAACAGTTCGATATTTTCGAACTGCAAAGAGTCGAGTAAATTGAACGACGGCTCAATTGAACGGGAGCCGTGAGCTCATAACGTATGAGCAATGAAATTGCTGTGCTCGTCCTATACGGCTCCCCCGCTACGACTCCCCGATAACGGCTCCCTCGATACGGCTTCCAGTTCCCAGCTTAAGGATATGAATGATCGTAAGACTGTACTGGTACGACTCGTAGCACGAGAAAAATAAGAAGCTAGGTAGTAAGTAGGTACAGGTACATATATTCATAAGTCCAGATGCGGACTGTCAGACGCCGTTCACATCTCTGAGTATTTAATAACAATTATTAAGTGGATAATTTTAATTTCTATTTTTCTATCATATCTCTTGATAAAAAAAGAGTAACCGTTCAAGTGAGCCGTATTATGGTTTACCGGGAGTCGTACGAATACGGCTCACCAAAAAGAGCTAGCTCAATAGGCCACTTGCATCATATTTTTTAATTTTTTTTTCCGGTTAAGGAAAATATTCTAACACATTCTGTATTATTATTATTTTTTTAATCGTATTTTTGAAACCCTGGGGATTTTTTGAAAATTTCAATCCGAAAAATCAGACCTTTTTTTATAAACCGGAAAGACGGGACATAATTTTATAGGTGAGAAAAAACAATGATTACATAGCCGAAAATCATTTTAAAAAAAAGAACGTTTTCCACACGAATGACACAGTAGAATAACGAGGCATACCAAAAATATTACATCTCATAAATATTTTTTTCCTTGATCCATCTTATTGATCATAAATCATTATAATGTACAACGTCTATATTAATAAATCCAATGTTATATACTTGTACTTGTAAATTATAATAATAATAAGAATATTATTGTTTATTGTTGTTGTTATACGCCCATAGGGGCTTTTACATAGATTATAAATAAGTTTTACATAAGTTATCGAGTTAGAATTTATACTAAGAGTTATAAAAGTGAAGAATTTTAAAAAAATATACAAGTAGTTTTTGAAGAATATGGCGTAAAGAAACATTTTAAACAACATAATATTTAACAATAACAAAGAACAAAATATAATATAAAACATTACAATAACATATCTAATCGTTAAATCTATTACAATAATTTGTATGATTCCACAAAGTGTTGGTTTAATTTGAATTTAAGATTATAAAGGGAATCATGGAATATATCTATAATACCACCAAACTTGTTGCCCAAATCATGCATCCTATTGGTAAGTGAGTTTGACTGATAGTTGGTTTTATATGTGTCGCAAAAGAATGTTGTATTTTGTCTAGTATTTCTTGTCGGTACATAGAGTTTAATAGCAGCAACGATGGCAGGGCTGTCAATAAGGTTGTTCATGACTCTGTATAATAAAATTAGGTCTGAAATGGTTCTTCTGTCAGACAGCGTAATTAAATTAAGTCCATTCATCAAATTTACATAATTAATGTTTTCTATTGGAATTTTAAGCTTGAAATTTAAGTACCTAAGAAATTTGTGTTGAACCCGTTCTAATTTGTTAGAGTGTACTTTATAGAAAGGAGACCAAATAGGTGAATTATATTCCACTTGGCTTCTAACTAGTGAAATGTAGAGTGTTTTCATGCAATCCAAGGACTTAAAATCAGTTAGGGTTCTACAAAGGAAGCCAAGAATCTTTAAAGCCTTATTAGTTATATCATCTATATGCGCTGTGAATGTTAAGTTTGATTCGAATATAACTCCCAAGTCACGAATTTGTGATACTGGTGTTAATTTAACATTATTTAAATTATATTCATGTAAGATATGAGAATGAGTTCTGGAAAATCGTATTACTTGACATTTCTCAATGTTCAAAAATAACATATTTTGTTCGCACCATTTAAAAAATTTATCTAAATTAGCTTGTAAAATTAGGCAATCATATATATTTCGTATTCTTTTAAACAATTTTAGATCATCTGCAAAAAGTAGGACTTGTACATCTTTAAATATGTTTACAATGTCATTAATGAATATTAAGAATAATATTGGGCCAAGGTGGGACCCTTGCGGGACACCACTTGTGGCCTCGAATACATAGGATTCTATAAAATTAATCCTGACACAAAGAACTCTATTACTGAGGTAACTAATAATCCATGTCAATAAACTACCTTTGATGCCTAACAGTCGGAGTTTGGATATAAGAATATGATGTCGAACCTTATCAAATGCTTTACTGAAATCGGTGTATATAGAATCCACTTGTTGTTTCAGACTGAGCGATTCAGATATGTAATTATTGTAGATAGTTAAATTACTTAAGGTAGATCGACCTCTGATAAAGCCATGTTGGTTAGGAACAATAATATTGTTGATAGGTTTTACAATGGTATCTAATACTAATGACTCGAAAAGTTTGGGTAAAGCAGACATAATACAAATAGGTCTGTAGTTAGATATATCGCTTTTGTCGCCTTTTTTATGAATGGGCGTTAAATAACTCTTTTTCCACAGAGCCGGAAAACAGCCAGACGCTAAGGATTTGTTAAAAAGTTTATGTAAGGGATATATCAAACTATCAATGCAAGTTATTAAAAATATGGGAGGAATACCATCCGGTCCAGCAGATTTATTACTATCTAGTGCTTTTATGCTTCTTTCTATGGAATCTAATTTTATGAAACATTGACTTAGGTTTAATGACTCTTCCACTGACGTACTGGAGACTGCTTTGATGGGAATATCTTTGTCGTAGACACTTTTAAATGAGTCAGCAAAAAGATTAACTATACCCTCAATACTGTCGGCACATTTTTCTTTAAAGAACATGCTATTAGGATATCCACAGTTGTCTTTTCGTTGAGATTTAGTAAAATTCCAGAATTTTTTCACATTGTGATGATGTACCTCATTTTCAATTACGTTAACATAGTCACTATAGCACTTTATTGATAATTCTTTACATTGTTTTCGTAGTTTAGTAAATGCTATATAATCGTTAGAATTTCTGGTATGTTTATATTTTCTGTGGATACATTTTTTTTTATTAATTAAATTAGTTAGTTCCCTTGTAAACCATTTCGGATAATTAGATGATGTAAAGCTAACCTTGGGAACAAATTGTTCTATAGAGGTATTTAAAATCGAGTAAAAGTATTCTAATTGATCATTTATATTATTTTCCTCATCTAAAAAGGACCAATCTGTTTGGGCAAGGTACTCCGTAATATGATGGTATTCAGCTTTGGAAAAGTTATACGATGGGACACTTGTTTTTTTTGAAGATGTTAAAGGCCTATTTGTTATGATAATGTCCAACGGTGGGTGGTGTTGATCTAATGGTAATAATAATTCGTCGGATAGCTCAACCACTATTTTCGAATCACTTGAAAACACTAAATCCAACATTCGATTGTTAAAGTTGAAAATCTTGTTTGATTGAGTTAGTCCCAAAAATAAAGACATATCACGAATTTCACTACATTTAGCACACTGTAAATCGGCTTGGTTTGTAGCAGGTCCGTTGTCATCTTGGCTGGTCCAGTTAGGAAGGTTATAATCACCAGCAATAATGAATTTTGCTTTAGGATATTTGAATTTGAGTACTTCTATGTCCTCATTGTGATTTTTATACGTTTGCAAATCCGATGCAGGTGGGATATAGACACAGCCAATAATAATTTTTCCATTAGGTATATTGAGCAATACAAAAATTTGTTCAACACTTTTGTGTTTTACCGGTAATTTAGTAGATGATATATTCTTGGATACGCACAGCATCACACCTCCTCCGTTAGACTTTTTGCTCGTAATAGAATTTCGATCAGAACGATATGTGGTATATTGATGTAGGCCTAATTCTGACGAGCTGATATCAGCATTTAACCATGTTTCAGTTAAAAACAGAATATCGTGTGAGAAGATTGGGGAGTTAGTTTTAAGTTGGTGCAATTTTGTACGCATTCCCCGTACATTTTGATAATATCCTGTAAGTCTAGAAAATCTGTTCTGTTTGTTTTTTAGTTTTTTGCTTGGGTTTTGATGATTTTGGGAATTCCGTTGAAATGTTTGATTCGTAAATCGACTTCGCCCTTTTCTTTCCTCTCTTCTAATTCCTTCCAGAGGTCAGTTAAGTGATTTCTTTGTTGTAGTGTCCTGTCAGGTTTGATTATAATTCCATTGGACAGAGTAGTTTTGTTAAAGAGTATTAGTTTCGCCTGTTTGACTTCATCAAATTCTAATTTAATTGGCCTGGTTTTGTTTGGAATTTTACTTCCGAGCCTGTAAATTTTCACATCTTCTAGATTGAACTCGCTATTAATTTCACTAATAGCTGCTAATACCTTTTTTCCATCCTCCAAGACGCTCACTGTAGTTGAGTTCGAATTACACTCGGGGACGTTGAGTAAAATTATGTTCTTCGAGCGGGTAAAAATTTGATTTTGATAAAATCAGCATCATATCCATTATACCTCTAAAACACGTACCGACATCTAAATTGTACGGGGTTCTCTTAACATCTGTCAAAAATTCAAACCAAATGAAAAGTTCGCAGAGAACAAACAATAAATCTAGTGAACGAATTAAAAAATTCGCCTGAAATTAAAGTGATGCCATATAAAAAAATTAAATCAGTGTGGAATTTTACAAAATTAATAGGAACATTTTCAGTAGACGGGACATTTTCATGTAGTGACGACACGAGCCCAAATAATGGATTTATTTATTTAAAAATAAAAATAACTGTACATTTCTACAAAATTTTACTAACATTTTCGTAATCTTAGTAAAAAGATCTATCCACACGATTTTTTCCAAGTCGTTATGAAATCCATGCAAGTGGCCTATTGTGCGGTTCGTTCATGAACGACTCATCGCTAGACTGAAAACAACGCTGAAGAGATAAGCCGATGTAAATGTTTTGCTGGTGTGTCTGTGACATATGTGTGCCCTAAGTAAGGTCAAGTTTCTTTCAAATTAGTACAGATCAAACTTCTACTGTTTTATCTCTTCCGTGTATGTACATATTGTACTATAACAGATATCAGTCGCACAATACAAATAAATAAACTACGTTTAAATAGATCGAGGCATTTTTTTTTTAATCAGACTGAAATGAAATAAAAAGAATTTGGCATTCTCAGACTATAAAAATATTACTATTCGTTATTTCGGCTACTGGCATTATACCTAGCTCTCTAATTAAAAATTTAGGCGTATTAGATCTATCAAAAAAATTATATATAAAGATGCAAAAGTCGGTCATTTTGAATACATGTAGGATAACAAAAGATTTTTTAAATATTTATGTTGAGGGATCAGTAGGATTTATAGGCCCTGTTAGAAGTTCTACCGAGCCGAACCCTCTGATATGAAAATATCTGGAGACGGTGAATTATTTTCCCATTTGATCTCTGGTGATTTGACGTGTTGTTCTTGTATTGTTTTGTATTTATTTTGCTTATATAATGCACTTACATAATGTTGATTGACTAGATGATCATTTGTGGAAAAGTGAGTGGAAGGGTTAAGTTTTTCCTTTGGGGAAGACTTAACCCGGACAACTAAATCGGAAGTTAAAAAAAAAAATAATATAACTTATTGTGGGCATTATTAACTTCGTTTTTATAAACACCACATAAATAATGTTTACACCCTTTCAAATACATTACTTTCTCCATTTTGGTTTTGCACAACACTTTAAAAGTGTCTTTTATACATTAGGACCAGAAAATAAAATCCCCTCACTTTAACTCAACCACTGCTTGAAAAATGTCCCACATCAAAATATTCTCGTCTCGTTACGAGTTTTATGTTATACGATAGTTCATATGGAGGTTTTGAGTGCAAAAATATGTCTCAACTCTATGAGTAAATGCGTGTAGGTTGGTGTATTATACGTTATATGGCACAGCCTCCTTTAGCTTCAGCAAGAACATTATTACGTACTACGTTTTACGTTACTTCTCGACATAAGTTATAAGTTGCAGGAATATACGTTGTACCTATTATTTATTCTGTACCTTACAGCTATAAGGTTTATTATACATAGCTTTTACGTCAAAATGCTACTTAAAATACATCATATTTATACGTGCATTACTCTCAACGTCCACACTGTTGCCTCTAGTACGGAGAGGCGGTATTAAACCTATAAATTTCGATACAGAGAAAATTGTAACAAAAATTACGCGTAGATTACGCCTGTAAAAGTGTAAAATGCTTTGATCTGTGAGATTTCCTGCTGACAAAACAGTTGTTTCAGTTTATTATTACTAGGGCAGGCAGACATGTGAAAATTACTGGATATTTATCACACGGAGAAAAAAAGAGTATTGCTGATTTATTAAAATCCTTTTGAAAACGGGGTAGCAGGACGTTTCCTTATAAACTTTTAATGCGTTCATAATAAATCAGAAAACGTGTTTATGTGTCTTAATGATACACAATGACGAAATGCGAAAATAATTGAATTTTTATGAACACACGTTCCAACATCGCCATAATACATTCGTTTTTTACTGATACTTTACTAAGAAAACTGTGAATTCATTCGTTAAAGGCCTGCAGTTCCGTTTTTATCCGGGATACGAATAATTTGCAGAGATTCTTAATAAATTAGCAATATTATATATCAGTAGGTTTTCGCCGTGTATAACTTTAGTTCTTGTGAAGCTGAAAATTTATGTAAATAACACATCCGAACAAGGACGATTACTGCAAAATAATCAAGAAAAATACTGAAAATGTTTACACTAGCCACTCTTTAATAACAATATCACTTTTTATATATCTTATCAAATTGCGTCTGAATTCTGGACACATCAAGTTCCAATTTTTAAAATGAGATTTATAATAATTTTCTATTCAAATATTATATTAAAGGTAGGTAGGTAACTTTATCGCTTGTCTGAATTCTTGACACAACCGGTTCCAATTGTAAAATTATACAAATTCACAAACAAATCCGAGTTCATTGAACCAGAGTTACAATCACTCACAGACAGACTCACAACCTAAATTAGATTGTTTGATAGTGTAGTGTGCTAAAATAACTTTTTGATTCTTTGCTACCAAAATAATTTTAAATTTTGACTTAAAGTTTGTGTCATTCGTGACCGACGCGCGACGGTTAATGCGGCGCGGCGATGCGATTTCAACCTTATCGCGACCCGTTTACTCCCTATTTTAAAGGTCATTTAAGATCGGGATAATCTTAAACCATGACTGTGTTTAGTCTATGTTAGATTTTTCCACTAGACCGTTTCGACTAATTCAGAAAAACGCTGTTTGCGAAATGAAGGATTTCTTGTTTTAATTAAATGAACTCATTATAAACTCATCAAACTAACTTTTCTTGTTCTTTAGAATAGTTCAATTTTTAATTATAAACTTTGTTCTTTTGGAAATAAATTACCCCTCTTTATAACACCATTAAATCTTTTACGAACAAGGAGAAGGGTGCTTAATAATATGATAATTAAAAAGAAGAACTGTAAATTAACGCCATGTGTTTATCATAAATTATTAACCTATATACTATCAACCTGTTCTATTTTATTTTATATCTATCTGCACTTTTAAAACTGGTTTATTTATTTTTCTCTCTTCTTATATTTCTAGCTGACGTATACCCGGCATTGCTCGCGGTCGTGAATAAATTATATATATATATATATATATATATATATATATATATATATATATATATATATATATATATATATATATATAATTATATGTTACATGTATTATTTTTGTTATTTGTTGAAGTGAAACTTCTTTACGCGCGTTATGCAATTTCTAGTGGACCGGAGTAAAACCAACTCATGACCGTCATCAAAAACCGTGATCATTTCGCTATAGGAGCCTAGCCAATATTATATACCTACTTTCGGTCGCTCTCCAAACTCAGCTTCGCGGTCTAGAGGCAAAGCGCCCGATTGTCGTCGTGAAGAACCGAGGTTCGATCCCCGCTTTAACTATTTTTTTTTTCTTTTTGTGATTTTTTTAATAATAATTTTTTTTAAAGTGATAAAATGCTCTCGTTCTACGACTTTTAGATATTTTGACTATATGATATTTTGGTCGAATACGTAATAACCGCGGTCTAGAGGCAGAGCGTTCGACACTCGTTATGCAGGACCCGGGTTCGAATCCCATATTTTTATAACTTTTAATTTTTTTTTATCAACGTTTTGTAATAATGTAGTAAAAAATTAGATTAATTTGTTAATTAAAATTTAATTTACTTTACGGTACCTATATGATATTTTGGTCGAAATATAGCTTACAAATCGTGCCGGTAGAGTCGCTCGGTATTTTGATTAATTATTTTTATTTTGAATCATTAAAATTACTAATCAAGGCCGATAACGCCGCGTCGCGCGAAATATCTCTCCTCGCGGTCTAGAGGAAGAGCGTGTAATGTTTGTGGTAATATTGTCGCTGGAGACGCTGGCGACAAAATTTTTTCATAACATCCGACAAAAACAAAAACATTGGGGCAGGACCACAATATTTATTTTTCGTTGCCGATATAAGATAAAGGAGTTTTAAAACCTGTACTCACTTAGGTACAAAACGATTGAAAAAACAAATGGTTTCGGAAAATTTGACCTCCCACAACTTAAACCTAACGTCACTCAATTAAATTATTTTATTGAAATTATATTTATATAACATTCAACTAACTTAATTACCCAGAAAGTAGAGATATCTTGGATCTACCTGGGGAGCTAGTGAATTTACTAATTAATACTATATTATTATACTGTGATACTATACGATATGTACGCAAGTTATTTTTAAATACATTTATTTGAATTTCAATATGTTTTTCTTGATTGAATGAGTAAATGAATATTTGAGTGAAATGGAATCTTGGGTGTGGAAATTAACCCACTTCCCGACATCCGATCGAGCCGAAACTCGGCGGATAGACTCGTTGTCGGTGACAATGCATTCTATCAACTTGTAATAAATAGTAAGTCCCTGCTGAGGAAGGTTAAATCCTAAGTTAAACAAAAAAAATAAACTTTTAAATTGATTACTAATCGGCTCAAGAGATGGAGCAACTACGTAGAAAATTGAAAATAAATGTATTACATTAAAAAAGGTTATTTTTTGCTGGTTGATTTTATATTTATGTATTGTTGGTCATCCGGCAATCTCTTACTACCACGGTGAAGAGTTATACTTATAATATTGTCAACAGGTATTTTAACAATTGATTTGGTTGCAAGTTGATTTATTATAACTAATTTTAATTAAATAATTTCCGGCGAGCCATTTGGAGAGTGAAAATATGCTTAAAGTTTTGTGTTAATTTGATACCAGATTAATTGTTTTATTTCAGTTACACCCGTTGTTTGGTACACGCTTTCAATTAGTCTTTTTACTAGATTTTTGCCTTGCTGTGTAATTAAAAACACATTTACTAGCCCATCCCCTTTGTTTGTGATCACGGAAAAAGTGGAAAAGATAATTACATTTTCGTTTGATTACATTGGGTAACTTAAATTACATTATTTCCATCCATTTGAAATATTTCTCTTTCAGGTATTTTGCAAAATCAATCAATGCGTGTTTACTTTTTAAGCATCAATAAACAGTACTTCTTATACACGGTGTCCGGAAACTGATACAAACGGCAAACTGGTGAATCTGTACAACATTTAATGTCGATTATGCGATATAACTTTTTAAGATTTGAGCTTTCGTTTTCTTTGTCAAGATTAAACCTTAGAAATTAAAACAAAGAAAGACATATTTTGAATATAGAATTAAAATAATCTTCCGATGAAAAAAATGTTGTAGGTAAGTACTTATAATCGCTTTTCTGAATTCTTCATAACTTTGAAAATGACAATCAAAAGAGTTTTCAGTTAAAATACTATATTATAGGTTATTAAATACTTTATCGGGATCCATGACAAATGACAACTCGGCAGATGCATTCAATACACGTTTGAAAAATGATAGAAAATAAACTGGCCTATAACCTAACCTATCGTAACCTATTTAACCTTGTTTTTTCATTACTTTTCATTACTTTTCAACACTTTTCAAAGGTGAGTTGATTTGCCACTGTCCTGAGTTGCCCAATTACCACTTTATCACTTGTCTGAATTCTTGATACATCAGTTCCAACTTTGAAAATTACAATCAAAATAATTTTCTGTTAAGGATTATATTATGGGTGCGTACTTCATCGCTTGTCTGAATTATTTCATATTTTTTACATATGTCTCGAATTAATTAGGGCGTGCTGAGGACAGAACTTTATGAATTTTTATAAAATACCAAAAAATTCCGAAGATATAAACCGTCAAAATATATTGAGGTATATGCGCGGCTGTACTGCAGCACTGGCTTTCGAATATATTTGGTACATAACACGGTACAGGCGCGGCGGTACTGCAGCACCTCCGTTCGAATATATTTGGTACATAACACGGTACATACGCGGCGGTACTGCAGCACTGCCATTCGAATATATTTGGTACATAACACGGTACAGGCGCGGCGGTACTGCAGCACCTCCGTTCGAATATATTTGGTACATAACACGGTACATGCGCGGCGGTACTGCAGCACTGTCATTCGAATATATTTGGTACATAACATGGTACATGCGCGGCGGTACTGCAGCACCTCCGTTCGAATGTATTTGGTACATAACACGGTACATGCGCGGCGGTATAGTAACACTGCCATGTGAATTATGAACTAAACTGAAACGAATTTCACGTGATGTCACGAGACACCATTACACAATTTTAAGCCAAATTCAGTTTGAAAGCTCACAACCACATTTTTGAGATATTTAAAAACTGATTTTACTGTTATTAAGTATTTTAATTTAACACATGTCTATCATTTTTTTAAATGGTTGACTTCTTTAATTTTGAAAATGACACTTAAATTCAAAGCAAACCTTAGTACATCGAACCAGAGTTACAATCACTGACACACAAACGAAATTAGTATTTTTGATGCTTTGTACATTATATAAATACATAACTTTTAATTTTATTTCATTTTTTTACATGGCTTAGGTACTTTTTCCCTCTGCAAAGGTCATCCACTCGACTTGTAGTATGTTTCCACTCTGCCATTACCGAGAATTAATTCCCACCCTTTCATTACTTATCCACCCTTCGTTTTCTTAAGCGAAACCGTATCAGTTTTATTGTGCAGGGCCTAAATCAGCTTTCTCTTGCCAGTCGTGTCCTTTGACTGGCCCCGTAAAGAAAGACCTTAATTCCATATATATGTTTGTACATCCTTGATGCGAGATAACGGCCAGATTCCAGATTCTACGCTTCTTATTTTACGTAGGTAGTTGTAATGTAAGCGGAGAACAAAGCGAAGAGACATCATCTGTGACCTTGTATCTTGTATGTTATCTGCCGTACTTTGTCTATTAGGGTGGGCTACAGTGAATTGAAATACGGAGGGTAACAGACTAAAATGAACGGTGGGGTGGTCTTGTGAGTCCACATTTCAGTGATTAGCGAATAATGTATCCGACAGTCTGCAAGCAAATCGCTTTGTAGTGAAATCTGCTAACAAACAACCGTCCATTTTTACAATAGTGCGATAATTCCTTAATTTGCCGTAACTAAAAAAAAATTCTTGGAAAGGTTTAACTTATTTTCAAAAAACCGAATACTTTTTCCTTTTGCAATTGTCGTATAATTTACCCACCGCACTTAACTGTTACTTTTTATTTTGCGTCGCTCTACTTAATGTTCTGGTAGTATGAGTTTCAATCACCGATTTTTTTAAATATGTTCATGTTAATATGATGTATTGAAAAAAATTAAATTATCATATTTGTAATTCCACCACGAGTTGTATCAAAAATGGAAATGTTCATTTTAAACAGAATAAGCTTAAAATTAAGTAAAATAATGCTTTTCCGTGGAATGAAATGCGATCTTACTGATTACTGTATTCACAATTTATATATTTACACAGTTAGAATACAAAGGTAACCATAATATCCGAGTTGTTCCGCAAAATATTCCAATGTGCACAGGCTGGGATAAAAATACTAATAATGACATATTTTATTCAATAAATGTGTTAAAAGGGGTTTTCGCGTGGTTGCCACCAGGCCGCCCAAATGGTGTACAAATTTGGCTTATCTCAGTGAGGTTTTTAAATGTTACCTATTCGTGAAGTTACAATATATTTTATGCTGCATTTTTCTTAATCCAGATAATGATTTGAAATAGAGAGTACAAAAACATTGTGCAATATAGTTGAAAATGATGAATACTTCGATCAGGTGGATTAGTTTATGTATTTGGGAGATATGTTAGTTGCGAGAAATAGAAAGGCTAACAGAGATATTGAAAAAAGAGTAAGTGAAGATAACCACATTAATAGAGGACTGAAGGTGGTTGGCGCTAGCAAAAATTTGTCTACAGAATCGTATGGCAGTAAAGCATTGAACTGGTAGAGTCTTATTTTGTTATTATTAGGAGATCTTGTTTTGAAACTTTAAATGTTGACTCGTTATATCAAAAAAATTAGCGTTCTTGCGAGAGCTCTGAAGGGGTACCATCAGTACCTAAAACAGGGCGGGGAAGTGGTGGGCCTCCTCCAGAATGAACTGGTAGAGAAAGGAAGAAAATAGACTGAATGCTATATAAATGAGATCTCTAAGGCGTATGTGTGGTAAAACAATGTATGATCGTGTGAGAATTGTGGAGATCCGCAAAGAATGCAAGGCTGATGTAAGCCTAATGAGTAAGATTATGAAAGAGACGCTTGGGACGTATAGTCGAATGAACGAAAAAAAGGAGTGTAAGGAGAATATATGATGCAAATGTCAATAGTAGAAGAAGTCGTGGACGCCCGCGGAACACATGGAACGATCGAGTGATTCAGATACTTGAGTCGGGCCATATCAAGAGTCAGGATTATAGACGGATACGTATGAGACGATGTATGAATGTGAATGAGGCAAGGAGTGTGTGCCAAGACCGAGTGACCGAGTTGCTTGGCGGTCCGTCCTCTCTGCCTACCCCTGCGGGGAAATGGTGTGATGGTTGGTTAGTTAGTTCAGATAATGATAATGAGATCGCAGAGGCGAATCTATGATTAAACCTTTTAGGTACTACCGCGTTACGAATGAGGAGATCCAAAAACGAAGGATGGTCGATAGGAGTGTAATGAATAATATTATGAAACGGACGCTTGGAAGGTTTGGTCATGTAGATCCTATGGACGCCGGATGTATAGGGGAATGTCTAGAAGATAATATTTATCACAAAAATGTACATAGAAGATAAAGAAAATAAACACAAAACTGAGACATATAATCCGTTTTTTACCACAGTTATTAAAAATCTATCTTCTATACATATAAAGAAGAGCATCTATAGCGATAGAGCGCTTGCGTGGCTTCGTTTTTTTTTACAAATGTACAATTTTATTTCTAAATAGATGAAATTTTGCACACTTGAAACAGTGGAAAGTCCTCTGTCAAAGTATGTAAAATACCACCCCATCCCCTTTCCCACCCTTAAAAATATTAATACTTCTTGATGACTATTTGTATACTTAACGTTCAAAATAAGAGGAAAATTACTTGTATACATTTGATATTTTTTTTAAATATCTAAAGCCTGGGCAACGCCGGGGTCTTTTAATTATACATCAAGTATGGACCTATTTTTATGTATTGTTTGTTCCAGATCCTATGGCTTTCACTAGAATAATAACTAAATTAATGTTATAAGTTTAAGCAAATCGGAAAACTTAACACAACTTAAAAATTAACAATTTTTTAATGTTTTCCTTTTTTATATAATATTTTAATTTTAAAGTTCTTATTTTCGTGCACTCTTATTGTCTTTTATTGTTGTTCTCTACTAAAATAGCACTGTTATTGTTAAATTTTATACTCTGCTTTTGTGTAAACCGTTTATTCTTTATTTCATATTATGTTATTAATTTTTTTTTAAAGGAACACAAAAGGAAATTTTATTTTTAAGTTTATTATAGCTAAGCGCACTTGAAGTGAAACAACACAAACTGCACTATATAAATGCTATGTTATTATTATTATTATTATTAACAAATCTGCCCACCCTAGTGAACCTTCGTGCTCTCATTCTTGGAGTGGTTTATCTCGTAATGCGGTAAGGTCATACCTGTGTTTTATTTCTCGTCTTTAGTTCTTACGAATGAAATATTTAAAAGGTTTTGCCTCTAAATTAACACTGATTCCATTTTTCTCTTTTCACTCTATGAGATTAAAAAAATTAGTAGGTATTTTTACTATAACAAATGAAATTGCACGGTAGATAACTTTATGCTTATAACTACGAACGGTTGATGGCTGAAGGGATAAATGCGTCTGGTTCCGTGGGTTGAATTCCTCTTCTAACTAAGTCCTCATAATTGCACAAGCATCATTTTAGGCTCATAAAAATTAACATAGAATTTTTTTTAAAATATTCTCTGGTTATTCATAAAACGGAAAAGTTCTTCTTTAAAAGAAAAAAGAAGATGAAAATTATCTTATAGAATTTTATTTTTCTCAGACACTCAGGTTGACGTTCTCAAATTTTTACTTTCAAATACGAATCCGGAGGTCGCGATTTTAAATCCCGGCGTTCTCAAGTAAATTTTATGTAATGAATTTGAGTTGTTTCCAATGAATTCATGAAAAAAAAAAAAAATATATATATATATATATATATATATATATATATATATATATATATATCGAATATAGTATTATGTGGCCCGTTCTATAAAGAATGATGCTCTCAGTATCGCCTCGGTATAATATCATAATTAAAAGAGAAACGTTGCTTGAAATTGCTTTAACAGTGTTTTGTGACCATATCTGAATAGCCAGGACTACCCCACCTTCCTCTTCCCAATTTTCTTCCCCTTACCACAACCTTCAGCCTCACAACATACCTACCCCAATTGTCGATGCAATAGTGACTGGTAGAAGCATTTGGGAATCTTGTCCGGTATTTTCATTAAAAATAATGTCAGCAGGTTCTAAAATAATTCTTAAATTAATCTCACAAATTAAGTTATTCGTGTCATATTCTTACATTCAGCACAGTGCACTCAAAACATTTGCTGCATTCACAATTTTACATCTGCATTTGAAAGAGTGTCACATTTACAAGCGCATCGACATCATGCAGCTAGACTCAGACGTAAACGTCACTTTGACAGAAGGCTGACTCCATTGCTCCTCGCTCGTTTGTCTGTCGCTTTTTGTGCAGTCCACTTGCAGTCTAAAAACAGACTGGAATTTGTGCATACGAAGTGCATGCGCGTGCTTCATACGAAGTGACAACCAATTTGCACATGGTGTTTTGCTGACTCGTGCATTTATTTTAAGGGCAATTTATTTTATTGGTGCATTAGTAATCCGACCTTGAATAAACGCTCAATCCTTTATTTATATTCAAAATACTACGTGCTCTGGGTTGCTCCGTGGAGGGGCTTTTTATGAGAGGAAGGAGTGAATATGGGTCTTGAAGGGAAGATACACAGAGGCTGGTAAATCATACAGAGCAAAGCAATAGATTGGTAAAATATTCTAATCACTCTGTTTAACACACAAAATCAGCAGTAACAGTGAGTTTCAACAACAATCGCCGCCATTTATCCATTTACCAGGAACAGGTAATATTATGACGTATACTACGTACATATTCAAGATGATATTGCATTTGAAAACCTATGTAATAAATTGTCACTACTAATATTTAGTGCTTAGATTTTTCAAATAATTAGGAATTTGAGTTTGGCCTAATTTGGTCCGCAAAATTGTAAATTTACCTTTTCGGCCTGTTCACTAAAATCACCATTCAATTTTCTTGTATTTTGTGCGTGTGCTTTAATCCATGCTAGAATATTCCATAGATTCAATATTTACTATTATATAGAAGAAAAAAAATTCTATCTATATTGATTAGCTTACACATTCTTACTAACGATGAATCTCGCGGCGAGAAGTTAAACATACGCCAGTAAATAAATAAGTGAAGTCTTGATATTGCGAGACTCTCGGCTTACTGCAATCCGGCTCCGGCTCGATTTTCGCCAGTGCTATTAATTTCAATACTATTTCGGACCTAGAAATATGACGCTATCAATCATAGTTCGCAAATTAATTAGATACGTGCGGGTGGGTTGGAGGTCTGAGCTGTACATTATCGCATATCGCATCGCCTTCTGCCACTAGCCACGGGCTTGAACTTGCGGTCATATCTACCTGTGAATTATTGCGCGGATGATTAACCTGTTGGAACTGCTAGTGACCTAACATTCCATTAAATTGTAAATATTCATACCTATATTATGTCCTGAGAATATATTGGGTGCAGGTCTAAGGGTTCATCATAAACCATCGTTCGCAATACTACAACCGTATCAATTACAGGATGGACATATCTAGCTGAGCTCTGTGGAGCTTGGGGCCATATTCGACGCTTCCCCCTGCATTACTGTATTATTTATATCGAACGGACATACATAATAAGTGATTTGTTTTTGGGGTATTATGCCGTGTTGCGCTACCTCCTTCTTTAGCCAACGTTTCGGACAGCATTGCAGTGTCCATCATCAGAATTACACATCTGCCCTGATGATGGACACTGCAATGGTGTCCGAAACGTTGGCTAAAGAAGGAGGTAGCGCAACACGGCATAATACCCCAAAAACAAATCACTATAATAGTTTTGGCCGTGAAAATCTCAAATCATACCATACATAACAAGTACATTAACTATGTACACTTTAATATACCTACCTAACTTAACACAGTGTATGTCGAAATAAATGAAAATCGCTTCTAATGTTAACGGTTATTTTTCTGTCGGCATATTTCTTAAATATAATTAAATAATCAGTGAAAATCCAAGAAGCAATTTAAAAACCTTGTGAAATTTTAGGGCGTTTCTTTATTTTTTTTACTATTATTTTCTCTAACTTATTTCTCGACTTAAAGTAATTCAAGTATAAAAACTTCAATTATTGTATTCAAGTAAAAAGAATTCAAGTATTCTCGACTTAAAGTAACAAAAGTATATAATTAAAGTTTAAGTATTCTTGAATATTGTTAACTCCAGAAACACAAAAGTCTCACAAGATCTCGGAAACTGCATGCAAAGATATTCACTAATAATTCTTTACTCACTTTTAAATTGCAATTTAAATATACAAAGGGCCGCTCTCCGTTTTTAAAACGTTGTCTGACTTTCATCTCTAGTTAATTTCGACTTCAACTCCACTCAACTCCATCCTTAACTCTAGAAACACAAAGATCTTGCTGGTAAATATCCCAAACATTGCACGTAAAATTGTCTTTAGGACTCCATTACTCCAAGCACATTAAAAATTACCAGTTTAAAATAATATAAGAAGCCTTTCTTGCTTCCCACCACCTAAATTTTAAATGAAATTACATGCGGTTTTATTAACCATAAAACACGAAATAAAAACACAATGTCAAAGGATTATGAGAAACATCCTGCGCTTTCAAAAGCTTTCCGAAGCTTCCACAACTTGTATTTTCGTAAAATTGCAAAGCTCTCTGCTCTCTGTTATTTATCTTTTTCGTTTTCCGTAAGCCGGGCGATCCAAATGCCGACAAACCGTTTTGAGAAAACTGCTTTTGCGATATTTCCTCTACTTTCGGGTTTTCGTAATGTATTTGAAATCCCCAAATTTACAGAAGTGTTAAATATTTAATACACTACGTGTTGAGATACATTAAAGTTTGCTTTTACATTTGTTAAAACGTTAATTAATGAATAATGTGCGTGTTTGATTGAAGTCTCCACGTTTTATAAGGATTATTGTAATTTTATCAGACGAATTTTAACCCGCGCGTTTGGGATTTGATATCAATTATGCTTGTATCTACTTGAATGCATGAAAATTTCACTTCTTTACCAACAAGTTTGGAACATTGCAATCTCATCACTGTTCTGAATACCAAATACACTGGTCGCTAAACTACCCTTTGCGGGAATCTCATCCTTGCAGGAATTTCCTCTGCGTCTAGATTTTCTAGAATATAGGTACCCTGTTCACTGCAGTGTTGGTATACCCATCCCACATTCCTCTTCGGGTTCAAGCCCGTAGCTGTACACTTTGTACAGGCATGTACGAGTAGCTATTGGTGTATGTATACTTCCGGAAGGGTTGAAGCAAAATGTACCACATGTCATATTATATTATGTGCTGGACACAACGGGACCGTATTGAATAATTAAAAATGAATTTCCACACCCCAAGAATGTGAGGCCAACATTTCAACTTTACCCTTAGGTAAAGGTTTCTCACAACTTTCAGGGCGTTGGAAACATGATTTTCCAACGTTAATTTGATTTCATACATTTTAATTTGAAGAATTCGAAAGAATGAGTTGCTGTAATAATTACATAACTAGCAGTTAAAAACCCGTTCCGCGGTTCCGAACGCGTGATTTTTTACAAACTTCAAACATTATCATGTAATTGTGGACAATTTTCACTGTAATGTAATTAATACAATGGATTATGAACTTTCTAAAACATATTTTCTTCAATATTATCCAAAAATTATATGAGCAGAAACGATGCTTTTTTAGAAATCTCGTATTACATAAAGCGATATTATTTCAGTATGAAATCGGGTATTAATTTTAAAGTCTCATGTTTTTGGATCCGGTCGCCTGCAAACCGAAATGAACCTTACGGTTGGTTAAAATTGAGTGGCAGAGTGGTTGAATTTTGCCTGCAGACCCCATATTCGGGATTTACCCGAAACATACGATTTGAATTCGACCAATCAGAGGGCCTAGATCGTCCAGACGCTAGATAATAAATATAATAATAAAGTAAATAATGATTATAAGCAGATAATATCAAACAAGAACTTTTTTAACACTAAATTTGAATGCCTTCGTGGTCGAGGTGTAAGGAATGTCTACGAATCCGGAGGTCGCGGGTTCTAATCCTGGCGTGCATCAGTAAATTTTGTTTGATTAATTTGTGTTGTTTCACAACTAATTCAATTCAAAATCATGTATTTACAGCACGTTCCAGAGTGGAAGATACTCTCAGTATCTCCCTGGTGAAAGATCACCTTTCAGAATTAAAATATTGCTTGAAATTGCCCGTGTTTCAGGACCAGACCTGAATATCCTGGGACTTCCCCACCTTGCTTTCCTTGCCTTCTTCCTTTCTACCTTCAGCCTCACAACATATTCCAATTACGGATGCCATATGTTCACTGGCCACAGACGTTTGGGAGCATTTGGGACTCTTGGGCGGTATTCACATTTAAAACAAGTTAAATGTGCCTGACAGAAATAAACACGAAAAAGAAACCAAAAAAATATTAGGAACATAAGTTTGCTTTTTCAATTTTAAAATATAAGTTACGTAGCTTAAATGTAAGTAAAGGTAACTGCAGATTTTGAGCAGCCCGACTTTACCTCAGGGACATCTTAAAAACTCTTGCGGTGTTTCGACCATTTTTTCTAAATATTCAACCCCCTTCGCCGCCGTATTTATGGCCGTTAAATCAGCACTCAGAAGAATTTGCGCCGTCGTAAATCACAATTTAACCGAGTCATAATTCTCACCCGTACTGATTAATGATTATTTCTCTTAAAACACTCCCAACACCCGTAGACCCGTAAAGACTTTATCCCGAGAGCACTAAAGAAAAGATATTAATGTTGGCTATAAATTATCAGGTTACGTTTCGTCTGATTCCCATTACTTGTCATAAATTCCGCATTGTTTTATTTCTATCGTCAATCCCTTCTAAGGAGTAATTGCTGCCCTCACAGTTTATTTAACATACTGGGTTTTTAAAGAATTAAATCTCAAATAGTTTGCCTAACTGAATGGAAGAAACACTTTTTAGAAACAAATTTAAAAAGACGTAAAAGAACAACAGAAAGCATACAAGAAAACACAATAAATCACAATAACATATAAAGAGAAGTGAATACAAGCAAATAATGTTAATATATTTCGAAAAAAAACTTTAGTACGTTATGGTTGTAGAATTAGTTTAACCCTCCCGCACCGAAGGGGGTCTTAAACATCCCCCAAACAAAAAATTTGTGCGCTTAGTTGTTTATTACATCACATTCTCTGAGATCATCATTATTTTTTTAAATCCTTCCCCGCAAACAAGCCTCGAGTGTGGACGTATAATTTAATAAAATAATTGACCGTTCAGTGGCCGAGTTGGCATCGCATTTGTGTCCCACCTAGGTGTCGTAAGTTACAAGCAACATCTTCAGCTGTGGTGATAGTAGGAGATTTTCAAATATGGTCAGGTAATTCGTAACCCGGGAATGTTTGTCTTTCTTTAAAAAAAAATAAAAGAAATTCATCTTCATGATTTACTGAGCGAATTTTTTTACAGTGTTCATGTGTGATCCGTTACTTCTCTCAACAGACTTTCCGTGTTAGAGCCTCATAAAACATGAACTTAAATTTTTGATGAAAACAAATTATAAGCCAATGTTTTTAGGCATATCATTCCACATCTTAGATTTATTGTGGGGCGGGTATAAGGAACATGACATTAACATTAAATAAGATAGCGGAAAGACATTTCTTAGACCTAATCTCTAACTTTACTAAGTAATCATGATCACGCCATTTTCGCTCCGATCTAGGCAGATATGTGGGATAGACTGCCATACAAGTTTGTCTTGGCACGCTATACTAACTCTCGACGTGACCCGACCATTGATGTACGTCAATGGACCCGACTCAATATTTGATACACTTGACGTGCGTGTTGAACGTCTTCCTCTGCATTTTTGACTTCTTCTTTCATTCACTTGAGCGTGATATACATATTCTTTTACACTTTTTTCTCCGTCTATCTACTATACATCTAGTCTAGTCAATATAAGAGTACCAACTCGACATACTAGGCATAAGGACCTATTTAAATGTCACCGTTCACAATCACATTATGAAGCAAACTCACCTACATAGTTGAACGAATGTACAAATTATATCGACGTTTTTAACGTCACAAATTCGATGTCAAAATATATATTTTTTTAATTCTTAATGATTAATAATAATTTAATGCTTTTGTAAACCATATGCAACTCTCATTTATTACTGACAGTTTTGTAAAAATTATTCGTTTTATTTACCTAATTCAATAGCCCTATGGGCGTATAAAATAGAAAATAAATACATAGATCATATAAAAATCAAGCAATTCACTTTGAGCGTTACCTCTCAGAGTTCCAACACTTTTTTTCAAATAAAACGTTTGATATGTCAAAATTTTACCCCCTTATAAACTCAAAGCTTTTTAAAATCGGTTTTCAGTCATCAGAAGCTCCCAGCTTAATCCTTGTTATACGCCTAAGCTAGTTACCTGAGTATCACTGAATACTGAGTTCTCTAGTTGTTTAAAACCGCTGCGTCAAAGACTCCCCTCTCTCTGAGCTACATAGGATCGTCCGCGCCCCTTCCTGTGAAATCAAATCACAGCGTCCCTTTGAGCTGACAAGTGGTGTTCATTACTGCAGCGGTGTGAGATGGAGAATGGAGATGTGATCTGAACTCTTGATGCGTCACTAACGAAGTGTGCAGCGGATCATATTTGACACAGTTTCTTGCATTCGCGTTCGGAGATGATCTCTGACAGTGCTAACTTATAAACCTAATACGATATCATGTTAGACTGTAATATCTTATTATTCTCTGCCTTGTAAACTATTGAAGAGGAACGGTTGCGCGGCCTTCTTCATACATAACTTAAATTTGGATTTTGAGGCCAAAATACTTGACCAAACTGAATATTATTTTTTTCAATCAAAAGGGATCGCAATTTCTGTTTCGGAAAATTTGAACAATTCTTCACATTTCAACGTTAATTTCCAAGTTCTGTGAAAGATTTTTTCCCGTTCTTTTATTATTTCAGCTGTCAAGCAACTAGCCAATAATAGTATAGTAACAGAACTTCAATAGGACTTTCAAAGAACCCGAAAATGAACGTTGAAATTCGATGAATTGTTTAAATTCTGCGAAAAACCCCATCCAAAATGAAAATGTTCGTTTGTTCAAAATCTTAAATCTCCGAAATTTCTTCACCGATTACTTTGAAATTTTGACTCAACGTTGCATTCGAATGCGCGTGTCTTTTTATATACCTATATTATATAGATGTCACCTTTGACAGGTAAAAACATGTTTTGTTTTAAACAGTGTCATCCGTTGGACGTAAAAGCAACACGCGCTATTCTTTCTCCATCTGCAAAGCAAGATTATTTTTTAGTAATTACCAACAAATCACAAATAATTGCCCAACTTGCCTCAAATATCGGGAATAATCATTTTTTTCAACTGCCCATATTTTATAATTTGAAACACAAATAAATAAAGTAATTGTAACAAAGAAATAATTGCGGTGAGTAAATGTGAATCCTAGCTCCCAAAACGACTTAGTCATCTCGAATAAAAAGTAGGTATGTTATATTGGTGGGTGAAATGAATCGACTGATTTACATCGAAAAACCACGTATATCTCTACTTAGTAAATAAACCTTTCTTAAAAATGGAAAAGCGCCAGATCCTTAAAAAATCTACTCTAAGAAAAACAAATGAATATCAAATATACGTATATAATTGAAATTATTTTCCGGTAAAAGTATATAGTAATATAGATAGGTAACTTGTCTGAATTCTTCTGACATTCAAATATTTTTCTGTGTGATCACACATCAGTGTGATGCTGTTATGACACTGTAATGCTTTCCGAAAAGTTGGCTAAAAAGGCGGAAGCGTAACACGGCACAATACCCCAAAAATAAATCACTAAAATACTTTTGGCTGTGAAAATCTCAAATCATACCAAAACATTTCTGTTTTTCCAACCGTTTTATAGCTTTAAAAGCAACATCGCGAATGGCATTCTATCTTCGACCTTTTGCTCTGATTCGTTCTAAATAAGCTTAAAAGGTCGTAAAATTACCCCATAACGAAACGCCCCCGGAATTGAATGTGGCGAGTGTAAGTCGCGAAGGGATAATCGGAAAGCAAATTGACTTTTCATTTATGAAATTACGAAAAACGCTTCTCAGATAATAAAACTCTAAAAGCCTCTGTCAGCCTTTGATGGCGCGTGGCTTGGGATGTATTTTGGTTACACGAAAATAACGAAATGAAATGGTGAAATAATTAGAATATTCTATATAATGTGACGGCAAATGGTAACTCTAAAGAATTTGAATCATCTTTGTTTCGGCTTCCGTAAAAATGCACAAATTTGACAATGCATTTCGAAGAACAGAACAATTAAATTATGTTGAAACACCTGGCGTTTACAGTTTTGAATTCCTATTGAATTAGATGTAAAAATATCACATGTTATACTAGTAATATCCCTGTCGAAGACTTAAAATACAATTTCTTATTAAATACTCTACAAATACATACATTAGAATATAGACGTAAAATAAATGATTTAACGTTCTTATTAAAAATACTTAACTCTAAATTCGACTGTTGTGAACTCCTGCAACTTATAAACATACATACACCCACAGTAACAACACGACAAAATACAATATTCTACAGCAGCACACATAAGCGTAACTACATTGCCCACTCTCTGATACAACGACTTCACACCATGGGAAATCATTACTTGGGTGATGTTGACATATTCAATACCAACTTAGCAAGTTTTGTGTATCATTTAAAACATTTATTTCAACAATACTCCTAAACACATCATGTAAACCTACAAATAGCTGTAATTTTCTGTTTTTGTTTCTTGTGTTTGTATGACTTGTTGCATAGCTTTTATCAAATGTAATTTTATTCTTATTTTTTATGTTTCAAAGTATCTGTCAAATTATACTACCAACCATGTAAAAGCCCTCTGGGCGTTAGATAAATAAATAGTCCGAGGGAGAGATCATAAGCACATCATCGACGATACGAACTATCCCTGGTAATACATTCCGCTTTGCTGAAACTACCAAATACTTGTTTCAAACATAAATAAATTAAACATACCAGAACCAAAATTATTTGTATTGGAACGGAGTGAATTTCTATTTTCATTTCAGATTCCATGGAATAATTGCGGTGTACATTTCACCTCTGACCTTAGAGTAAATTTGTATTGTTAAATATATATAAATATACATCATCGGGCCGCTTCTCAAACACTTGTGAATAAATTACTTGCTCTTCCTCCCGGGGATTTCAAGATGAAGTACCTTCTCCATTGATCACGTGAATTTCATTTAAACGAGAATCATTTTGAGAGCTTTTCAAAACCACCGCAACGATGATAAATCATTTGTATTTAGTGGTTATTGTTTTTTAAACTGTCTAGTGTACGGTTGGATTATACGGTTTGGGTACTTGCGGCGGAAGGACTGAGAATGGAAAATTAGATAGAGACGGAAAATACCTATATTATGAAGTAGACAGAGATATAAAGGGTTATTTCGAGACAAAATTTGATGTGAAAATAGATGGTGATATTTATCAAGAGAATAAAATATATCTGGCGGAAAAGGAAAAACCCTCAAAGAATTTGAAAAGGAAGTATGTTTTTTTCTATTCATGGAACATGGAACGATCAAAAAATCCAATTCGAGCGGTGGAGCGGCGGCGGCGAATGAGGAGCAGTGACATATTTTTTCTCCAATAGAAGCTTTCATTCACAAGTCCACCTGATTCGCTTGGTCAATTTAAAGAATGTTCCCAAGTTGGCATCTTCTGTCCCTATGCGCGCCATAGAATAAACGAGATGGCATAAGTCTTTCGTCAAAGTAAAAATTAGGTACCGAAGAAAGCTTGGGGACGCTTAGGTCATGGCCGTAAGGGAGACAGCACGATGAATATCATGTTTTAGAGAGATGGTGACATAAACATATGTCGGTTTTTCATTTTACGCGCTTGTCGTGTGAGGAATATTGGTTATTTTTCAATTGCTTCGCACCCAGTATCTTTGGATACTGCGGACGGGCGTTTCAAACTTTTATTTCATTTACTTTAATGTTGTGCACTACATTAAAACGTAATCTCTCTAAAATAATTTTCCGTAAGTACATGGATTGCGTAGTTATTTCCAATTTACTACATTAACAAAATATGTATTTAGAGTCGCGGACTTACAAATTGATATAGATAATAAATAATGTATGGGGTAAGATTTGTCACACATTTCTTTCAAATGACCTACCACGCCTCTGGTCAAGTGTTTTTAAATTTTTATCAATCTTGGAATAAAACTATAAATTCGTATAAAAATCAAACGAACGCCGCCCGCCCTGTGTCCGCCCGCACGCCACAGACATCTTCTATGGATTAATCGTACATATAATATTACGAGTAAAATTGATCCATTCAATTTGTCCAGTGTTCGTATAATTTTCATTTTCATTCAAGTCAAAACAATAAATAAACCGGGCTGTCAAAACATAGCGTTGGCTAATCTGTGTAACTATTCATCATGGTGTTATCGGCCATGGGATCAGAGCTATGATGGAAGAACAAAACGCGATATGTACCTAACGTGTGAACGTCGTTTAACATTAGCACTATGAAATCTATTCCTTCTTTTCTTTAATGTTTCATACAATCGTTTATGAATTTACCACACATATGTTGAATCTTCCTCTGCAAGTTTAAGTGATACATCAAGGCTGGTAATAAAGCTCCTTTGTGGACTGCTAACCTCGCTTCCTTTTGTATTTTTATCATTAACGACTTTTGTATTAAGCCATCCCATAGTAAAATATTTTCACAAACTACGTTATATTTTTCTGATTCTGAACATCATATAAAAAATGTGTAAATGTCATATTTTCATTCATACTGGGGTATTGATTTTAAAAACGGTCTAAAACCGCACATCCACAAACGATTCCAATAGGCTACAACGTAATTTTGTCGTAGAAAATACTAGTGGCTGGTAAGACACCTGCCACGGAAGTTGACGTTGTGACATTGACAACGCCATATTCTTGAACAAAAATGAACGTGTCGTTTTGTCAGCAAATGAAAAATGCCCCATTTATAATCAATAATAATCAAAATGAAAAATGTCTATTTTTGTAAAAAATTGCATGAAGGGCGCCGTACAATTCATTGTGAGTTCCTGGGTTATATTTTTATTATTTACAAACAGACTTTGCACGCACGCTGTAGTCAAAACACTGGTGGCAAAAGTACTGTAGATATTTCTTTTAAAAGACTGGAGAATTAGGACTCTAGAACCGGAGAATTTTTCTGAAATGACCATAAAAAGCTCACAAATTCTAAGATGTTAAGATTTTGTATGCATTTAGTTATTTACAATTTCGCGAAAGGTTTCGTTAAAATTGTTGTAAAAAATTATTCGTCAACTTAAAAATAAAATAACAATGCCTTCAATCTCACAATATACGTAAATGTCCGTATTAGCCCATCTCTCGCTAACATACCAATTTCCCAAATATGCATTATTATTGCATTTCAATGTGCAATGTTTCAAATACCGACTTCGAACGTTCGCGCCTTGGCCTACACATTTCATGTATTTAACACTTCCAAATTTGCCGTTGGCTAAATTAATGGTGATTTTAATGATGACCGTCCACATTTTTACTAAACCTGTACTGCAACATTTTTCTGTAGCTGTGTAACTTCAACATTTATATATTCTAGGGAACTACCACACACGAAATGGTAGCGCACATGTTCGGGGGTATTCCGATCATTGTTTTTTACCAGTTGATCCATTAGGATAAAAAGATTTATGGAGGGGAAATGCCCTACAAACATGACGGAGCTTTTTCCATGAAAATGTTTACCGGATTCTCTGCGTAGCTTCCACAGATTTTTGTTACAGAATATATTCGAAACACGGTGACCGTACATTATATGCAGTGTTAATTACAGGAAGTTTTGCATTGCCTAACTATTTGTTACTACCCTTTTTTAATTTGTGGCATATAAAACTCTTTATCTCTCTAAACACGTTCTTCCTTTTGTATTATTTTAACTCTCATATTCATTAGTGAAGATTAAGAACCGTCCCCATTCCAATCGAAATTTCTAACATATTGTATGGACTTACGCAATAGGTACATTAACTGTGTATAATTTAATATACCTTGTCACTAATTGTATCATAATGTTCTGTATATTTCTAAATATACAATAATACTTCTAAAACATCCGAATACCTCAGTTCAGGGCCTCGATTCTTAGGATTGCAGAGATGCTAAAAGTGGCAAAAAGTCAACAGAAAAAGTTTCAACCTTCCATCAATATTTTGCTGAAAACTGCCCAATTATTTTTAAAAAATCTTGTTTTGGCGTTGTTATTATCTTGTTATTATTATGTTATTGTATTTACATATTTTATTTTAGTAACCCATTCCCTTGGCTTAATATTATATAGGAACTTATAAGTTTTTGTCTTCTAAGATCGCATACTTTCATAAATCCCATCGATATGCACCGGTGCGTCCAATCATAACAATTATATCTTCAATCTTAATCGTCGTACAAAATGCAGCATCCATTGTGTTTCAAATTATGTGTGCATAACCTATTCTAAATTATATCCAACAATGGGTATAATTCGGAGCACTGAGCCTCTCTTTATCTCATCTTAAGTAATTCGAACACGTGCAGGCGACAGGGACGGCGATACAGAAAGATTTAAGCATACGAATGTCATAGTTGCGACAATTCTTGCATAGGAATTTCACAGACAAAACCAGATGTACAAAACAATGGTCTCCATATTCGGTCTCTATGGCATTTTGGCAGAGGTCTGCAACCCCCGGGTCGCGACTCCAAATGGGGTCGCGAATCGAAATAATGGGGTCGCCAAAAATGTCAACAAGATTTTGAGCTAATCGAGTATTAAATTTATTTTCACTGACAAGTAATTACAAGAAGATTCGGAAACCAATGGATAATTATTAAGCCATTTACTTGTAATCGCAACAGAACATAGTAAAACTTAAAGGAAAGGGAGAATCTCATGTACTTACTCTCTGGTGAAAGCTTTCGACGTATTCTGCAAGAGCACAGACAGGTCTTTCAAAGTTCTGAATCGTGACTGAAAAGTATATACTATTATTCAAAAATTCCTTGGTGAAGTTACTACCCATCTGCATAATTGTGTAAGACACCTTTTTCCGCACTATCTGCCATAAAAACTAAATATCGCACCGGACTAAATGTGGAACCGGATTTGAAGTGACTATTTCTAATACGTAAATGAGAATCAATTTCTTGACTTAAAGTGTGTAGGCACAAGGTTCTCACTAATTTTCTAACTAATTTAGCTTATTGAATCAAATTAATTGCTCGTTTTTTTTAATGCTTACAAAATATATAAAATATATTCCTCGTCTCCTCTTATTAGCAAAAAAAATGAATGAAATAATGAGAAACAGCTAGAACTAGTGGTTAAAATTGATAACAATTTGTCAAGGTAGGTACTTAAATGTTTCAATTAATATTCAGTAGCCATCCAAAAATTGTATTCCATTCTACTTCCAGTTAAAAAAACAAAAGAGATTAGCTGGAAATAAGAAAAATGTGTTCCATAAAAAAATTACATTTGTACAACAAAAAATTGGATTATGTGAAATATAATAAGTATGATCCTTTACAATAAAACGTTTTTGAATTTGCACAAGAGCCAGTAAATAGTGCCAACCAGCATTGAACCAATCTTTGTGAGGTCGCTGAAAAACTTATTCGCAGTTCCAAAAAGGTTTCGGACCGCTGCTCTATGGGAAATTTATATTGGTGTTTGAAACTTACCCTTAAATGCAGGCAGTGTCGTGTGCAATATGAACAATAAGCATACATAATACTCGTATTATTACGTATCGCAAAGTGACGGAAATCGGATTTGGTTATTCTTTTCAATGACAGACTTCGATGGTCGACATTTTTTTGCAACGGCAACTCTTTGGTTTTCAATAGATGCCAGGAGATTTGTAACTCCCAATATGAACAAAGCGATCTTTTACTGACGAGTATTATAATTGTGGAATTGATAATTGCATGGTAGCTAAAAATCGCCGGACTGTACATGTTTAGAATAATTTGAATAAAGAAATGCCAAGTTCATAAAAGGAATTAAATCAGTTTTTTGAAAAAAAAAAAACAAAATATATGTTAGGTCTATACCGCTTGTTTGAATTCTTGACACATCTGTCCCAATTTTGAAAATGACTGATCATATGATGTTTTTAAAATATAACATTATAGTTAGGTACTTCATCTCTAGCCTGAATTCTTCACAGTCGGTTTTAATTTAGAAAATGACCCTTTATTACCGAATCTGAGTTCTTTGAACCAAAGATACAATCGGAAACGAACAACCGAAATTAACATTTTTGATGATATTTTTTTGTCAACCGTATTTGATTTGCTTATTGACGAACTATTTATTTAAAATGTAGATCTGTAGATTTGGCTTACCTACTTTGATTTGACAATATTCACGGAAGGAAAAAACTATCACGAATAATCTTAAAAAGTTGTCTAGCAGAACTCTGGGAAGTGAATAAAAAATGCGTATGTCAGCTCTCGTCAAGATTCGGAAGAATGGACGAGATAAGGATGATAATATGAAGTGGCATTTGGGTATTATAAACTCGTAATTAGATATTATCTGCCTATCCGTACGGAGAAGAGGCATGTCAATAAGCTATTAAAATTACAACCAATGCCGACTATTTTCCTAGAATAATTAATTCGACAAACGTTACCCAAACACTATATTCGGTCAGTACCAAACGACTGAAATCAATAATGAATAATAGACTTCGTGAGTTGTCGTCTAAGGTTTGTTTCCTCGTGCATATTTAATAGACAATCAATAACATATTCAATATTCATTTTCTTTGGAACATTGACAAAAGGGCTGACATTAGCAAGTAGTCTCACATGATCACAGGTACATCTTCTTAAATTGTAAATTCGGAACTATTTCGAACTCCTGAGTCTAGTCAACATAAGAGTACAACTCAACAGACTAAGAGATTTTTCAATGCCATCATTCCTCGCCTACAAACGAAAATAAAATGTTTATCGATATTTTAACTAAATCTATACGATAATTTTTAAATTATCTAATTGTAAATCTCTGTAACGAAAGTTATTATTGTACTCAGCCATTGTTTATTTCTAACCCATGTATAAAAAAATGTAAGCATTTCACGTACCCAATGTAAAACCTCAAACACAGAAAAAATAGTATTGCTATATTTATATTTATTTAAATCTTCTTAAAAACGAGACACCTTCCGATGCCTAGTAAAATGTTGGTACTTTCCGGAGTTTTCTCCGTGCATGTGCGTTTATGGCGAAGCTTAATGCTAAATCACTATTTTGATTAATCTTTATAACGAATTTGTGTACGTTATGAAAACCAAAAATATGCTTTAGATAAATTGTAGGTTTAAATATCGTTTCGCTTGAGTAGAATACAAATAAAATAATAAATTACTCAATAAAAAATATAAATTTAAACTACAAAAAAAAATTTTTTTTTCAATAGAAATGTATGAACGCGTAAAGGAAACAACTTTAAAAAATACAGTATTATAGCTAAGATTATTTGTGACAGTTTCACTTGATTAACTTTTTTGCTTTCTTATAAAATTATTTACAAAATAAATAAAAAAAATAGTTTTTTGTTTGAAATCGAACGTTTCTAGACTCCGTTTGTCAAGCGATTTTAATGCTTATTACCTACAATATAAGGTATACCAAGAATAAACATATTTTTGGCTTGTAGCTTCCTCTTAAAGAATAAAACAAAGTTTTAAATACCGAAGGTACTGTAATTAAAATATTTATCTATTTTAACCTTTCTGAGTTATACTCAAATTTTTGGATATACATATGTTTCGAAATTTCTCAATTTGACTATCATAGTCAGTGTGTATTCAAAATTCAAAATTCAAAAAAATATTTATTGCACAAAAAGAGTTCAAAGGGTATAACTTATAGATTACATCCTATTTCTTCCAGCTAACCCAACAAATACACATTATATCACATAACCCAACAATTACATGTTAACAAATAAATAACAGTAAATAAAAAATAAAACAGAGGTATTTAATTCATGTAAGGTATTCATTCAAGATGTAGTGACATTTGTTTAAAAGAAATGTTTTTAGTGTTGATTTAAATTTAAGTAATAATAATAATTTTAAATGTATTTAATGTATATCGAAGTCGACGTCTAAATCTCTGCAAATACTACTCCCTTTTAGTGTACCTGGAAGTACTAAGTACTTAGTAGCAGTATTATTGTAGTCTCACGATGTATCTGGCACAGTGTCTGATATTGTAATTGTGTCTATCTCGCTTGGATTGATCCGCCATTGTTTGTTCGCACACGTTTAGGGATCGGCACGGCTCACAAAGGCAGCAATAATCACGGCCCAGACGGGCCCACATTTCTAGACAAACAACACTGGTTCTATTATGCGGCCAATAAACCATTCATCTTTGATGCAAATGTGACAAGATACGATTCACTCATGAATCTTGGCATGAGTACTCTTTACCTCTTGATTTCGTAATCTCTAGTTTAATACGTCGTATTTACCTTATTTTTTGTGTTATTTTAAAACTTTTACATATTACATGATTTAGTTTCTTGTATTGCATCTCTACAGTAACTCTTTTAAAATAACTTAAATTTATATTTAATATTGTATCTCCACTTAAACCATAGAAATAAGATAAAAATACTTATAATACCCACACTCAGGCTTCGCCTTCGTGGGATTTTTTTTTAATTATGTACATTTATTTCAATATTTTTTATACATTTTTCAATATTTTATGTAACCATGTTTGTATAAAAAAAAATTCAATAGTAAAAAAAAAAAAAAAAGAATAACCTACAATGAATTAAGATTTTTCCATCAATAATGTTTTTCTAATTTTAGATCTCATTTTGTTCAGAATGCTTTAGTTTATTATGAAATAACTTAGAACTATGGTATAAAGGGTTCCATGATAACTCAACACAGTGACAATTCAACACACGTTTAAAAAGTGATATAAAGTCATTAGAAACGATGAAAAAAAAAAATTTAACCTAACCTAACCTAACCTAACCTACTTAACCCAGTTAATAAAGTTTTTGTTTCATCACTTTCCATGACTTTATATAATTTTTTAAAGATGTGATGAATTATCATTGTGATGATTTATCCGGTCACCGGTAAAAAGATCTTAAGTAATTTCTGGGGTTCTCTTTTAGACAAATCTACAGTTTTATTGTGAGATTGATGGAATTTCGCACCCTTGACCTTCAAAACAAGAGGAAGATCCCCCTCCACATGAGATTTCTTTTCCCCATCTTATTTTCCCATCCCTTAAAGTAGAATTTTGATGTATATTGATGAAAATTTGCAAACTTGTCGTTAAATATAAAAGGAAAGTTCAAAATAAAAAAATAAATTCCCGGAACGCCGGGTAGGTACCTACTTCATTTTTAATAAAACAGTTTGCTAGTACACGTCGTTGTTTATTTAAAATCTATTATTATTACGGCCCTATATTTGGATATCTTAATTCAATATCTCGAGTACTACAATAAATAAGAAATCCTTGCATAAAATGCAACAACGATTTACCCATAAACCCTAAGAGACTTTCCACATGGATTGCTTTTATTTACTGCTAGCCATAAAGCGTTTTGTTTTAAAGGATTTGAATATTCCATTTGGAACACTTCCAGTGCTCTGTTTGAAGTTTTATCCCCGCCATTATCTTACCATAGACAAACGTTATTTTAAAGCCATGCCACCACTGACAAATTTCCATTCAAAATATGTGGCCAATTTTGTGGCATAATAGACTTCGTCGTGTACATTGATGCTCCATAGACAAAGAATTCCTGTACACTGATTGTATGCATTAAATTCTCAAAATAGAGCAATCGGTAGGAAATAATTTTTACAAAATAATAATTATTAAAGCTGTTTTTTTATTTATTTATTTGGAAAGCTCAATCCAGAAATACGGTCAAAACATCAAGAATTTAATTTCTAGTATTAACTTGAAACATAATGTCGACAAAAAAAACGTAAATAAAATGAATCGCTTAAATTCTCGGAAAGAAGATTTTTTTAACGTTTTTCAGTCTCACTTCCCAGCTTTTCTTGGAAAATGTGCACATTTTTTCTAGGACGCCCATCATAACTTTTTTTCTTTTTTGCTTGACAGAATTCTCAACCTTCTGCGAAACCTTGCATTTCTTAAATAATAATATAATTTATCTCGGGGCCTCTTTTGCGATGCTGTGTAGGGGGGCTTTTTAGGAAAAGGAAGGAGAGAAAGTTCTGGGAAGGAAAAACGTACGAGGAGTGGGTAAAATATCTAGGAACCAGTGTTTCCAGGAGTGACGGACGAATGATCTATCCCTCCAGCTTTGACGGGTCAAGAGAGACCAGCTTGAGAGGTCAAAGGGTCTCCCCAAACTAATCTCTCACGATCCGGCATGCCACGCAGCTGGTGATGAACCCGGGCTCCCCTGCTAAATCACCGAACGTAGCGAACCACTTCGGGTGACCTATGACTGAAGTGTCGGTTTTCCAAGAAATGGTTCCCGGGCGGCGTTACCCACACCCGCCTCCCAAATTGCAATTAGATTTTTTTATTATTCATCTAAACACATTGTTTATTAACAGGGATTGGATGTTGTCCTCCACGCTAAGAGTTCTGCTGTGTTGTGTACTGTGTAGAGGCATTAAGTATTTCAAAGGTAACTAGTACTTATTATATTACAACGTAGAAACAAACTCTAACTATTCACAGTGGCATACATTTAGCAGCGGAATTGATCAAAGATTTTAGATGTGGAATTTTGTAATTCCACCATTTCGTGGAAATTTCTCGGATGTTTCGCTTAAAATAGTTCAAAAATGCAGTTTGAAAATAACGCTTTTATTGTGTAACAACAAGATTTAAAAACTGAAGACTTCATTGCTATTCAATATTTAACCAATTATAAGTAATGAATTAATTATCTTTTCATATCCTGCGGCCTGTTTTCAATAATTTTCGTTAAAGTAAATATATACAGGGTGTAACAGTACTTACTCGAAAGACGTTTACCACTGATTACTAAGTATATTTGGAGTTATAAACGTAGATTTCATTTTGCTATCAATTTTATTTTTTTCAATTAAATACATAAAATAAATATTCTTCCATCACATCTCGCCACTGGATGCAGCGCAGCGTATCACGTGATGTGCGCTCCGTCTCATTCCAGCAACATCGTACAATCGCGTATCACGTGATCCAGTTTTGGCGTGTGGCAGTGTGATCAGTGGCAACTTGTGATAGAATTTAAATTTTAAATTCACTTGCAGAAAGGCATACTGCTAATAGATCCATTTCCCTTTTTCCCCATAAACGACGCATGTTATAAAAGAGAGGTTACAACTGAGCTTTCAGCTGCAGGACCATACAAATAATACCTTATAAACACAAAACAATCTAATTATATCTCATTAAAAAAATGGTTGAAACAATTACAATTTATTACCGAAAAGAACCGGTCCAGCCACCCTGTCCTCTCTTAATGCATATATAATAATACTGTTTCTGCAAAAACCTCCATAAATCCTGTCATCTCGCGAGGGCGTCATCCTGACAGGAAAATTAGTCTTTTTACCATAAACGTTTTCCTTGAATGAATATTTCTCATGACATCCGATTCCCGAACCGGTTTCAGGTTGTGTGATGGTTTTCACTGCGTGTGGTTAAATACCTCAAAGTACACCTTTCTCTCGGTTTTAAATCAATTTCGGATTCCAATTATCATTATTATTTACAATTTAAGTCATTTTTAATGACACGTACAATTGACTGGTTCGACAATTTTTTTTGACGACAAGCTATCTGAAATCAGGTGTCAAAAATGTTGAAAGATACCCGATCTTACTGTTGTAAAGATACAGTTTTACCATTCAAGTTAGTTTTACTATTGAACGTTGTTCACTGTGTTAAATAGAAATATTTCTTGTAAAACCGTTTTGTGGAAAACATTAAAAAAATAAAGCTCTAACACGCTGAATTTTGGCATCTTTTACATCTACAGTCGATCAACTATTTTAATGACTTTTCCATCGTGTGATATGAATCTTTGAGATTTTAATTTCAACTGTAAAAAATTAGAATAAAGTGGTAAATTTTTTGGTTTTGGGAGAGCAAATGGAATTAAACGAAATATATTTTTTTACTATTTCATATACTTCTGATTAAATAATTATAAAATTACATTTAATTAAATACTAACATAATCATTACCTTCCTCGCGAGTTAATTTCCCTTCCCATAAACACACCTTCGTGACTGCAACTTCGCCAACCTCCATCAACCGGCTCGTATAATGATTGGATGTTATTTGCTCAAACGCCTTTATATCAGCGGTAATAAATGATATCACGTCTAGACGCATGCTTGGCTCGATTCTGTTTAGAAGTGCGTGCAATTGCATTCAAGCAAATAATGTATTGTTTAAACTAAGTACCTATTACGATTGAGAATAAAACAATGCAATGTGTTCGATATTTTTACAAACGTAGATGAATACAAGAAGTAGTCATTTCTCAATGTAAGTAGTAGAGTTTTATTATTATTAATCTGTGATTTCTTGAAGTAACTTACAACATTATGCATTGCCTAGGGCAAAATTTAATTCAGATCAAATGGAGGTGCAAAATACGTCGGGTTAATAATCGTTACAATGATTATTTTTTCACAAATGCTACTTTACTAAGATTTTGATCCTGATTCCACTTCAAAAAATAATTCTTTGCATGTTCCCAAAATTTTGGTCCGTTCAGCCGCTATAGTGTCTGAGAAAACGGCTTCCAAAGTTCGACTCAAGCCTTGCATTTATATGCCTGTAAGAATTATGCTTTTTCCATAAATCCTTCATTACTATGTTATCATTGATTCCACTTCAAACCATAATTCATAGTTCCTACGTACCCAAAATTTAGGTCCACTTGGCGCCATGGAGCATGAGAAAACGAATTTAAAAATTTGACCCTAAGACTTGCATTTATGCCCGTAAGAATGAAGATTTTTCCACAAATGCCACTTTACCCTAAGCATTGATTTATACCCGTTGCAGTTTAGTTGTAGGACACGTGTACAAGAAACAAAGTTGAATAAACATTATGCCATTAATTGAGTTCCAATTGAGCTCAATTGGTAGAGGCGCCAGTCCCGGTAAGTCTAGGGGATCTGGGTTCGAGTCCCATTTACCACCGTTACCTTTTTATTTTCTTTGTCTTTAATTCTTTCATATTTTCATTGCGATTATATTCTTCAATGACTAAATAGATAATGAACTATTCATTGTTAAAGGCCCCTTTAGCAAAGCCCAATGTGAAAATATCAAATGCCATACAGTCAGTGCATTAGACTTTTTCATAGACGATATTATTTTAATTTTTATTTCGAAAAGCAACTGTTACAATATTTTATAAAGTAAATATGAGTAATCATTCAAATAATAATAGGTTTTCACTAATGTATCTTGACTTGGTGAATTTAAAAGAGTTACATTAGACTATGGGATGGTGAGAGGCAGGAGTAAGGAATGGATCTAGTCTGTTAGAGTAACACATTGTGTGAATGTTATTAATTGAGCTTAAGCTTATCTAAGATATTTTGACACATCTATATTATCAGCCCAGAAAGTATTACGTTATATAAATGACGCATCAGCACCATGGCATCGCTTTTCGTAGCGATACGGGTGGAAAATTCCATTATCTGTGTAATAATAATATAATTCCTCAGTCGCTCAATTTTTCTCCCCGTGCTGGCTTTTTACTGCTGAGGCCATAAAAAAGCTACAACCATTTCAAGAGATAAAAGTTTATTTAATTTCCTTGATAATTGTGTTAATAGATTCAAATGTGCATATTTTTATATCGCGTTTGACGGAACAGGTTTTTGGTCATAAACCACTGTGGTTAATATTCTGTTAATGTAAACATCATTTTATTTTTATTTGATTGTCATCATAGTGCACGATTCTATCATAAAAAAGGACTAAAATCCTTTGTGCAATTTTATTTTAGGACCTTAACGTTATCAACACATTTGCTCGTTTCTCTGCATGAAATGTCTGGAGATAGACATTGCAGGATTCTACGAAAATCCTATAAAGTTATCTCACTCCTTCCGTGTAGAGTAGGTACAAGTAGAATGATATCATAATCATATTATATAGTATGGTCCTGCCGCGCCGATAGCTGCGTCGCTACCTCTTTTTCTGATACATGCGACTGTTCATAATTAGATAAGAGTTGAAAAACTTACTTTAATAGTTAGCCGCCTACTTAGATTCTATGTTATTTTTTTTATCTAGTATGCAAATTTTGATCAACTTATTTTTGTGTTTGTCATTTATTCAAATAATTTCACGCCCCGCATCCCGCGACATTTGTAAATATGAATGCTTCATCGTTTATTTCGTAAAATCTATTAAGTATTAAGTCATTTTATTTGTAGTTTGAAGTCTATTTTCTCGTTTTGTAAAGCGCCCTTGTTACCATATTTCATAAAACAGCTCTTTAAAACGTTTATTGTTTTCATACTTATTTCGAGATTATGGAATGATAAGAACGGTTCTATCAGCAGTTTTTATAAATAGTTTCAATACACGTTTAGTCCCTAAATCCCTAACCTAAAATCAATATTATTCATACATCGTCCATCCTTCCCAATAGTGCTTACGTGTTTTGTTTAAATATTTACACACTCATGATTCCAACTCATTTTCAACTCTAGCGTGCTGTGGAGGCTTAAAACTAGTTGCTTTAATAAATAAGTACCCCGTGTCTATTATTTTATGAAACCCTTTCAACCTTTACGCAAAATGTAGGCTTTATTAAAACCTGTTTTAGGCGAAAGGCTGTGATGTAATTTTGCGAGCCTCATTTTCCACTCGGGTTTGAGCAGTGATTAAGAGAGGTATTTGAATACATGTTTCATTGGAGTTTTTTTTAAACAAAGCTTTGATTCTGCTGTAATTGGACAAATCTTATGTTTCTGTATATCTTGTTATTATGCCGACATAATAGCCAAGCAGGAGTAAATAGGAATTGAATTTAAACCTTCGTCAAACGTCGGGTGAATTTGAAATCATTATCTTAAATATATAAGCCTTTTACTAAGATATCAAATATGTTTCCGTTTGAATTAGATGTTCAAAATATATTTAGCGAATTAAAATAAACAGTTGGAGAGCTTTATTGCAGGTTATTTTTATGTGACTAGCTGATGTATACCGGCATTGCTCGACTTTTCTCTACTTTCTTTAAACATAATATGCATGTATTATATATATAAACCTTCCAGAAAAAGATTCTCTAAATGATGGTAAAAACTCTATCAAAATCCGTTAAGCAGTTTTGAAGAACTAAGCACAAAAACAGAGAGACGCGGATAGCGACGGTATCTTTATACTATTAAAGATACCGTCGGAACCAGAGCAATGATTCCCAAATTTTGAGAAATTATTTCTCCTTCTCTTTATGATTATAATTAGTAAATTTCTATCCATACCAACAATTACACTTATTTGCTGTTTTTAATCCTTTTTTTTACTAAACTTTTCTGTTAATTTTGTTCATGTTTTGTTAAAAAGCAGTTGAAAAATGAGAATGACTCTCGGTGTAATACTTCGTCTGTATAACATTTGTCATAACGGGGAGATAAATTGTTCGTAATTTAAAAAGCAGAACACAATGTTTTCATTTCAAATTTGGAACGTCATTCTGATTAATGTCTCGCCATTCGATTTATGATATAAAATATTATCATGATTTATTCATCACGAAATGATATTGGACGGCGCTTTATATAATATGCGATGAACGACCGAAATATAAATGCATCATTTTAATATAAATCGTAACTATAAATCAGACAATCTGTATGTATGAAGTTGCAATAACCGTCGAACGGTGAGCTTTGGCGTCATGAAAATTGCTTTCTTTTTCTATCCGGAATATCAGGTCAATGTAATTTTTGTTTGCTCGCAATGTCATTCCCATCGTGAACTTTGAATTATCCATGGAACGGTCAAAAATGCTTTTTCTAAAAAGTATTTTTAAAATGATTTTTTTATTAAAGGTAAACATATGATTAGACAAGGCTTTATGCAAAGCACAAAGAATAACAAATTATTATAATCAATAATTATTAGCCTGAAACACTAATATAAATTGAAAAAATCTTCCGTGAAAAAATAAATGCCGCCGACGGGAATTGAACATTCTGACTGCCGATAATTTATTTTTTCTCGGAATTTTTTTTCCAATTAATATTTGTGTTTCACTCTAATAATTATAATATTTTTTTTTATTTTCCAAATTTGTAAGAAAAAAGATTTATTACTATCCGGGCGAAACCGGGTAGTAATAACATTTTTAATGCCGATTTACAAACTGATTTTATAATACATCCATTTGAATTTCAATTTTTTTTCGTGACCGAATGAATGCAAATATTGGAAAAGGAAATCAAGCCACTTCCCAACATTCGATCGAGCTGAAACTCGTCAGATTGACTCATTATCGATGACAATGAGTCCTAAAGGTCATTTGAAAATAGAAATATCATCATTATATTATTATGTATCATTTCATTTTTTTTTAATTTCTATTAAATCTGATGAGTTTACTATTGTACGTACTTTTTTTTTTTTTTTTTTAATGAAAGACAAACATTCCCGGGTTACGAATAACCCAACAATGTTTGAAAATCTCCTACTACCACCACAGAAAGCCGAAAATGTTGCTTGTGTTGTGATGGAGGACTTAGCCAGCCGAGGAATCGAACACGCGACGCTCGGGTGAGACCCAAGCGCTATGCCCACACAACCACTGACCGGTCGTACTATTTGGGTTAAGGACTAAATACTAAATCTATCCAATGTCCATCAATAATGTTTCGTTTGTTCGACAGCACGATGTCTCTTATCGCAACATTAAAAAAAAATCTTTCGTGAACGCAGATATAACTTGGTATATATTTATCTCCTAAGAATAACCCCCATCGACACCGGATAGACGTCAACTAGTTTGCAATAAAGTGGAGAAATTGCTCGACGCCACCGTATGGCTATTTAGTGATTAAGTCACCTTGCTTGCTATAAATAAAAGTGAATGCCTTTAGCGGATAAAATATATGATATGGTGTACTGATAACATTAATAATAGTAACACGGCGGATCGGAAAGTTGTTACGATAGCTCAGTTGTTGTGAAGGTGGCGTTGCGGAAGGTTGATGCGATAGCTCAACTGTAATAACCAGCACCGGAGATGGTGCGTCCTGGTGGCGGGGCGGAAGGTATATGCGATAGCTCAACTGTAATAACCAGCACCAGAGATGGTGCGCCCTGGTGGTGGGGTGGAAGGTTGATTCGATAGCTTAATTGTAACTACCAGCACCAGAGATGGTGCGCCCTGGTGGCAGGGCGGAAGGTTGATTCGATAGCTCAATTGTAATAACCAGCACCAGAGATGGTGCGCCCTAGTGGTGGGGCGGAAGGTTGATGCGATAGCTCAACTGTAATAACCAGCACCAGAGATGGTGCGCCCTGGTGGCAAGGCGGAAGGTTGATTCGATAGCTCAATTGTAATAACCAGCACCAGAGATAGTGCGCCCTGGTGGCAGGGCGGAAGGTTGATGCGATAGCTCTACTGTAATAACCAGTTCCAATTTTCAAATTACAATTTAAATATTTTTTGTTAAATTATATAATAGGTATGTAGGTACTTTATTGCTTGTATGAATTCTTGATACAATCAGTTCGAATTTTGAAAATGATACTTAAATTCAAAATAAATCCGAGCTCATTGAACCAGAGTTACCACCACTCGCATACAGCCTACAACCGAATGCGGTGTGTTTGATAATGTTGTGTAAGTACCTACATTTATTTTCAACGATGGGAACAAAACAAACAGAAATATTACATAGTAAAACATCTTATAATCATTATGTTGAGTCTCATTTTAATATTTATGTACCTACTTATATATATATATATATATATATATATATATATATATATATATATATATATATATATATATATATATATATATCCCGCTACATTTGTTGCGTCCGACCCCTAAAAACTCCATAGCATTGCAGCGTCCACCGACTTACAGCGTCCGATATACGGACGCTGCAATGTTTTGACCTCAAAATTGGCCAGAACGATGCTTACCCCATGTAGAATCGTATGGCAAAAATTTTTGTGGAAGCAAAAAATGTCTCAGAATGTCTGGAAACGAATATTGAACGTTTGACATTTTGCCGACAGGTTTGCTACACGATGTATATATCGAGCAGTGTATGTTTTTATTCATTTCTACGATCTTGCCGCGTCCACGAAGTAATATAATTTTCGATACATAACGACGATCATGCTGCGTCTACGCATTACATCGTTAGTATTGCGTCCTCAAGACCGATTACGAGTAGATATTATTTTATATACATAACGACGGTCGTGCTTCGTCCACGCATTACGTCGATAGTACTGCGTCCCCGTAGCCGCTCATGAGAATATACTATTTTTAACTCATAATGACAATCATGATGCTTCCATGCATCACGTCGATAGTATTGCGTCCCAGTGAACGATCACGAGTAGATATTATTTTGAATATACAACGACGGTCATGCTGCATCCACGCATTACTTTGATAATATTGCGTCCCCCTGGCCGATCACGTTGAAATATTATTATGAATACATAACGACGGTCTTGCTGCGTCTACGCATTACGTCGATAGTACTGCGTCCTCGTGGCCATTCGGAGTACATTGTTAAATATTATTTGAGCGTTTGGTTGAGTAAATCATCAGATTTGGCAACATTTGGTTAATTTACAACGATGCCGCTTGATACTCAGAACTAAGAATCGTCTTGCGTGGTTTTTAATGCATAACGATGATTTTGCTGCGTCCACGCATTACTTCGATAGTACTGCGTCCCCATGGCCATTCACGAGTACATTTTTATAAATTATTTGAGCGTTTGGTTGAGTAAATCATCAGATTTGGCAACGTTGGGTTAATTTACAACGATGCCGCTTGACACTAAGAACTAAGAAGCATCCTGCGTAGTTTTTAATGCATAACGACGATCGTGATGCGTTTACGCATTACGTTGGTAGTATTGCGTCCGTTGTTGTTTTTTTTTAAAGAAAGAGCGTTTTTTTGGGAGCGAAACCCGGTCGGCACATAGTATAAAAAATAAAAGTGGTGTTTACAAAGTTATTGTTTTATTTTAAATTAAATATTGTTGTCAATTAAACAAACAATTTATAAGTTACCGAATATTATCTGAATATAAAATAAATCTTATAGAATAAAATAAAAACCTCAAGATATGAATTGAAATCTAGCAAGAATATCGTAACACAAATTGTGAGGATTATTATTATATATATATTTATAGAATTATAAATATATATTTTATCACACCTTCATAAATGCAATGAAAACTTTAACTTAAATGAAATCAACAAAAAATCAAAATATAGAAGAATACGTATGTGAAACATACAGCGAATGCACTAAAATCGAGAACAATATAATAAATCTACTAACAATCTTGCACTTAAACGTAAGGAGTATAATTTGAAACATGGACGAACTTCTGGTATACCTATGTATTTAACATTATGTCCACAACCAGATTTTTTAATACTATCCGAGGCACACTCGCATGCAATACATAAAAATATACCAAGTATTCCAAACTACAAACAATATGTCACAAATTATCACAAAAATAAAAGTAGTGGAATTGTAGTCTATGCTAAAGAAAAATTTACTGATATCAATGTTAACGAAATCCCAATATGTAACGCAAACTGTTTGTCAATTAATGAATCTAAATAATTAGCCAATCAATATAATCGCATGTATCGAATACATAGCTCGTTATACCCTTATAATCCAGTAGGTACCCAAGCGATTCCTTCAGAAACTTGATCAGGGTGCTTAGGCTGTGAACATCTTGGAATAATTATCGATAATAACATCAAATGGAAAAGTAAAATAAACTCCACAGTAGACAGAATGAGAAAACTCATCTTTATGTTTTTTAGACTTAGAAATACTGTATCATTAAAAATACGTAAAGGTATTTATTTTGTACCTGCACATTCTACACTACTACAATATGAAATCGTGGTTTGCGGGGGGGGGGGTGCGTACAAATCATACCTACGTCCACTTTTAACAATTCAAAAAATATTAATAAAAATCATATTTAAAAAAGCCATATAACTATCCAACAATAAATGTTTTCCAAGGTTTCCCGGTTCCCCTTCTCACAAAAATTTATGACAAAAATACTCGTACATTAAGACCTTCAATTACATAAAGATTTATTTGATAAAAATAATATTCCATAATTAATTTTAAGATAAATAATTATTTATATTGGAGGACTAACCGTACCACTAGTTCGAACTACAACAGCAAAACATCATTATTTATTTAACGGTATAAAATTATTCAATAAATTACTCCTGGATATATCTGAGGAAAATTATGACAGTTACAAAAAAAAACAATTTAAAATTCTCAAATACCACCTAATAAATTTTCTTATTGTTTTAAATTATTTATTTATTTATTTTATTTCAGGGAAATCAACAGTTTACAATGTGGTTCATTTATACACGTGTAATTTACCTAACTGAGAAACCAATTGCAGATTTCCGCAATATTCTATTCTATTATGTATGTAAAAATTTAAAAACTATACTTACAAGAACTAAAAAATATTAAATTTATCGAAGAAAGCAAACACTTAGTGGCTTGACATTATACAAAATGAAACAAATACTTTGTTTTAAACCACTTTATTTTTATTTATATTTCGTCGACCGGTTTGGATTGAACCCAAATATTGTATAAAATAAATATAAAGTGGTTTAAAACATAGTATTGTTTCATTTTGTAAAAAATATAACGTTATTCAAGAGGGAGATTATTATAACATGAGATTATTTTAACTGGAGATTATTTTAACAGGAGATTATTAAAACAGAAGATTATGATAACGTAATACTACATAATATATGTCATTACATAATATAATAACATTTTATGCAGTTTGGTACACGTTTAATACATTTTTAATATAGTTTTTATATTTATTTTGGTTACATCGAAGATAGAATCAGAGAGAATGTTAATGTTATCAGAGAGAATGTTACATATGTTGAACATATTCTTCTAAGACAAGCATTTTTATTTTACTAGATTACATGAGCGTGTGTGCCGTGTAGGTACTTTCAAATCAATTCTGCTTAATAAACTCCACATATTATGTTTCTGCTTATCATTCCTTGGTATTATTTATAACTAACCTGTTTTTATTACTTTTATTGTATTTTCTTGTAAGGCTATTAATAGTTTTTGTAATAATATTTGCAATATAAATATGTAAAAATATATTGTTGTCCTCTCCTAAGCACAAGCATCTTACTTATCAGAAAAGAGATTTAAATATTATTTAATATTATGTTGTAAATATTGTAACACTAAAGATGTTAAGAAATAAAAAAATAAAAAAAATATTTTTAATTTGAACTTAATGGTATTAATAAGTTTAACTCATTAATTAAAATATTGCAATTTGAGGTTGAACTAATTAAGTTAAATATAAAAACAGATATTATTATATTGAATACGTAACGACAGAAGTTCTGCGTCGATGGCATTGTATCCTCGTGACCAATCACGAGTAGATATTATTTTGTATACATAACGACGGCCGTGCTGCGTCCACGCATTTCGTCGATAGTATTGCGTCCCCATGGCCGTTGGCGAATTTGTACATTTTTATGTATTGTTTGAGTCCTTGGTGAAGCAAAACCTCAGATTTGGCAACATTCAGTTCATTTACAACGTTGCCACTTAGCACTCAGAATTAAAAAGCGCCTTGCGCGGGTGGACATTTTTGTAAGATGGTTTACAGTGGACGGTAAATTGATATCCCGACCTAAAAATGTCCGACCGCCCTCTGCAATGGAGCGAACTGGCGCGTTATGAAATGATACATTTTTACTAAGAATATCGTTGTAAAAAAAAATGTCGCACGCCTGCGCCCAGTAGGTACGTTTGTATACAAGGTGCAACAAGATATTCATTAAAACTTCTCACTATCAATAGACAGTTTGTTGTCAGGTCTGGTGTGTTTCTGGATGTCAAAAAAATAAAACATAAATATATATACATATATTTTTTATATACCGCACAAGAGTCTCAACCGCTCCCGTCTGGAACAGCGAGACTGTGGCATCCCCAATCTGAGTACTAGGGTGAAGGTATTGGGGAGGGGAAGAAGATGAGGAAGAGAAATGTAGAAAAGTACCTGGCTATTTATATCTGGTCACCAAACACGGCAAAAGCTTGGAAATAACGTTTCCATTCGGAATGGTGGTCACACACCAGGGCGATACTGAGAGTATATTTCACTCTGGAACGTGCTGCAAACACACTTTATATTATGTTTAATGTATTAATTGTGAAATAACACAAACAAATAAAAATTTATTTGCGCACGCCGGGTTTGACCGTCAGATTACGGGCTTCGGATTGCGAGTCGAGAGTCTTATCTCTCAACCACAGATGCTGTAATTAATTAATTAATTCACTATGAACGTGAAAACTTCACTAGAAAAGTAAGAAATATTTTGTGTTGTTTATTTATTTGTTAATTTATTTATTACACCTAATAGACGTTTACATTCTAGTTTAATAGTTGAGTATCGCAGTTATTATAAATTCTTCAAAATTAAAACAATAGAGAAAACAAAATAGAATTAAAAAAAAAATGTTACAACAAAAGCGTATAATAAAATAAGATACATTGGTAAAAATGATAAGAAGTCTCACATAAGTAGATATTCAAAATAAAGAAAAGATTGCAAAAATTATAGATGTCTATTTGTCTCGATATATAAAAGAATTAAAATAAACAATATTTATATGGATTATTTTTAAGGTGAAATATATCTCCCATATCAGAATAAGTCATGTAATCCTAAGGGGTTTAATAATATAAGGGGCATAACAACGGCCTAAATTTACCTTTTGAAACTCTCAAAACAAATCCAAGAGTCTTAAGGGCCGTATATACGGAAGACGTAAAAATTAAATCGACCTTCAAAACGCCATGTAACAAACAAATAATATACACTCGGACGCAAGAATATATTATTCAGTATGGACGTGAAACCTTTATTAGAATAGTCAGCAATATACGGCAGACGTAACAATTAAATTAGAGTGAACGGACGTGAAACCTATATTAAAAGGAACCTTCAATATACAAAAAATATACACCCGGACGTGAGTATGTACGTGACGCTAGAAATGTATGAGAGTGTAATAAACATCAAAACCTGCATTATTATGAATATTAAAAAAATATGATATTAGCGATTATCGTGAGTAAAACATAGTGCAATATTCACAAAAACAATCTAAAAAGAAGAACTAGAAGTGCTGGACGCCCAAAGACGGATTTACGCACGGACGCAATAAATGTTGTAGGACCTATATATATATATGTATTTTATTTATTAATCGAAGCATCGAAATGGTAGCGATTTTTAATACCTACCCAAGGATATATCTATATTATTGAAAAGGAAAATATGTATTTATTAATATTCCAGACTATGTAGAATCATATATTTTATATTTATTTATTAATATATGTACTCTTAGTTAACATATTTTGATAATCGAGATATGTGTACTTATATATGTATATTTATTCTTCAATTAAACCTAGTAAATTTACTAAATTCGGGAAATGAAATAAATAGTTTAACTTCTATAAAGGATTTAAAAATATTTTAATAAATAGTGCGCAATAAAAGTAAAGAGGCACAAATGACTTCTAAGGAATTTTAAAATAAACAAATCTCACATTTAGGTTAGTGTGTCAGGAGATGTTTATATTATTTGTTTACAAATAAAGAGCTCACTGGAGAATTGGGTCAACCGCATAGTTTGGAAACGACCTTGGCCATAATTAGTTAGTCACAAAGGATTTTATTAATTACCCGAAACAGCTGGAAGATGCGTGTTCTCAAATACTTATCAATCACAAACGACAATTGAAAAATCACGGGTTAGCCAGATTTATATCGAAATATTACATGAAACATTTAAATATCATTGATTAGATAGTCGCATAGATTTGTATTAGTTATCTGAACCAGCTGGAAGCTGCGTGCGCTCAAATACCTATCAATCACAAACGACAATTGAAAAATCACGGGTAAGGAAGATTTATATCGAATAATAATACGAAACATTTGAATATTATTGATTGGGTGCTTATACAAAACCCCATCAGTTGCCTGAGATATTTGAGGGTCGAGTACTCTCTAATGTGGCAATCAACTACTTGAAACAATTGGAAAATCACGGGATAGGATGAACAAAAATTAATGTTGAACCCTGGAGGTAAAATTTAAAACAAATACAGTTCATCAATAGGAGGCAGTGGTCGCTCCTATAACAAGACCATTAACCAAATCCAATAGAGATGGCGATTCTCTTAAATAAAAACGTCAAAACCAAACAAACAAAAGCCTGGAGTTCGATAGCTCTCCAAAACAAACTATCAAATATGATCTTATTTTACTAGTATTTATTAGTATAACCTTATTCTTACGTATATATTCGGTTACCAGACCTAGAGCTTCGCAGAGTTCTTGGCGCGAGATCCGAGCTCGGGATGCGAGGTAGATAGCCTCGTATTGCGAGTTATAAGCCTTTCCCAAACTGTATGTATACATATATTTATTCGTATGTACTGTTTACTGGAGGATGCGGACCTGCATACAGCTTGCATTTTAGGTCTAATAGACCACTATCGCATCTTCTCTTAAACGTGGAATGAGGATTCACGACCTGTAAGTCCACACCAACCGTGAGTATATGATTGTATATAGGACGAAACCGGTTCGCCCTAAGTAAATTGTAGTCCAAGGAGGTGTCGGAATTTGGGGGTATCGGGACCCGGGGGGAAACTTGAATGCAGTACATGATGACGTGGAAGGCTTTTTGGGACACGATAACTTAGGTATCAATCAAGGAGCCGTGTCAAAGGATTGTGCAAATTTCTAGTCCACTCCCGATCATCTCGTTTACTTGATGGAGGATTGGAGCCAAATTATGCCAGCAAATGGGCTATTCCGAGTTCGTCAAATATGCAATTAACTAATTACATTAACCTACTAAATCAATCTTTACATGTACCTTATAGCAGCAGAATCATAAAGGAGTGGTGCCACACGGACACAAAAGTTCACCAAAATCAAATTTACTAACAATTAACCATTTGAGTTATATTAAATTACCTGTCCAAATAAACATGTATAATATCTTTTATCAGCGTTTAACTACGATTTTGTTAGGGTGCAGGGAATCAGAATAATTACAATAGGAAAGTTAGCTCATTCAAAAAATTCATTTAAGTCTAGGTTTGCAATAGAAAGACTAATTCAACTTTGAACTCAACACCTCGATCAGAACCAAGAGGGTTACCACAAAAATGAAAGTAATTAAAATCCTATATCATAAATCAAAAAAATTACACAACGTTTGATGGAATTTAATTACAATATAAATACGGGTATATTTGCGTTCAAGATCGTAAATAACGTATTAATTAGTTAAGTACATATGTCTATAAAGATATATAGTACAAGAGAGCTTTAAGTAGCTTTCTGTAGATATCAAAGAAGAGGGTCCAATTTTCATGGAGGCTTATGTGTTGTAGGGGAGGAATTTTCCATCCCTGCGAACACATATGCAAAGCCTTAGAAAAAAAAAATTAAACATCGGTCATAGCCAAGAGAGAAGAAAATTCTATATTGTTTTAAACAAATAAAAATAAAAGAAAATGGTGAAAAGGCGAAAACATTACAACTGAATAGCCGTGTCCAGGAGGTTCAGGTTTTATAAGTCTTTGAGAGAAAAAAAAAAACAAAGTTATTGGTCAACCTATTGCAAAAACGGAGAAAATAATAATAATAAATAGGACGAAATTAATTAAAGAGTTAACAAAAAGAAAAAAAAATTATCAGAAAAATGCGAAATTTACAAATATTTGAAACTTTAAATAAACAAACGATTGAGAAATACAAATAAAAATATGTTAGGATACGATATAATTTAAGGAGGGAGGGAGAAAGAAAATTACTAAAATATTAGACTATCAGTTTGTTTGCGAGGGGCGGGTCGTCCTTAAGTCTTTAAGGTTGAGTGAACAAAATTTTTAATAAGCGACAATCATATTCTAATTTACTAATAGAGTAAGAGAAAATTTTTTCGATAATATTGATTTTCTAGTTTAGAAAAAATTTTTGTGTGTAAGTGTGTAGGGAAATTTTGTTAGAAAAGTAAGAACACAGAAGGAAAACGTATAGGAGCTATATACCCACAAAAGGAACAAAAAAAAATATATATTATAAATAGGAATAGGTACGTTTTATAAAACAAGATTTTAAATTGACAATGCATAGAGTTAGAATTTTTTTTGAAAACTTGAAATAAGGTTATCTATAGATTTAGAGTAGACATTAGGTAAAGATAAAAAGGGAACATTAGAAATTACGATATGGTTAGGTTAAATTTTCAAAAAAAAAAAAAAAAAATTTTAAAGGAAACAGGAACGATGAGAAAATTGGAGGTTAGTTAAGAACAGTTATGAAATTAAAAATTATGATGGGTAACACCTAGGCTAGGACAACTTGTTTGAATGATCTATGAAAAGACAATTAGAAATTACACAAAAAAAAATTTTAGCGAATAAGAGAAAAAAAAAAACAAAATGCTGGAAAAGTTTAAATGAAACATGTATACCACTGATTGTCGGATTGGGTGAGGTCGTGCAAAGATATACATTTCACAAAAATATAATACTTACAAAACCAAAACAAACAATTATTTGCACACCAAGAGACCACCCGCCCTTCAGTTGGTCAATAGACCGCGAGATTGCAAACAATCTTTACCTGAATCATTGTAAGGGAGGTCTTAGTCCAACCAGGTTGAGGACCACCTAAACACGCGAGTCGAGGGGCGTGTTTTTCCCAGAAAAAAAAAAAAGAGATTAATTTTGAGTTTATCAAAATTAGAGAAAATTCCATAAAATAATATCTACGCGAAAAGAAAATAGAAAATACAATGTGATTCAAAGTCAAGGTTGTTAACAATCCAAACAGAATGAGGGTGGGGGAGAAAGGGAATAACAGAATGGAAAGAGAGATAGGGAATAACAGAATGAGGGGGGGGGAGAAAGGAAATAACAGAATGGAAAGAGAGATAGGGAATAACAGAATGAGGGGGGGGGAGAAAGGAAATAACAGAATGGAGAGAGAGATAGGGAATGATAGAGTGAGGTAGAGAAAGGAAATAACAGGAAGTGATGTAGGAAAAGGAATAACAGAACGAGGGGGGGGAGAAAAGCTAGACTACATTTTGAACACAATTTCGATGTCTAAAGTAGTATACAACGTTAGCCACAGCAAATTGAGTTCAGAGGGGGGAACTGTGATGAAAGGCTTTAAATCACAGTGAAAAAAAACAGATAAACCATAGCTGCAAAAAAATATGCAAATTATTTATGAAAACGGACATGCTAACGACATCTGGCGGAGAAAGAATTGATCCAGCTTGCTTGCAGTAGACACCTGTAATAGTTGAAATTAAATCTAGGTTCCGGGACGAAAGCAGAGAGGTCGTAAAATCGTCTAGGACGACTGGTACTTCCCCTTTCCTAGGCCTATAAATAAAAATTGAATTTTGTCAACCAATAGATCTGAACAAAGAGCTATAAAATTTTGAGTAACCAATCAGTGAACGAAGGGGGGTGTGTCTACGAAAGACAAAGGATTGAACCTTGGACCCGACATTAAAAAAGATAATTAATGGCTTCTTCTTTCCCACAGAAATTAGAGGTGAACGCACTTTAGGGTCAACATCGACTTTCAAGGTGACAAACTCCTGGAAATGTTTACAATAACTGAGACGTTTATGGGGTATCGAACCATTGAAATCGGGTGCTTGGAAGTCTTACAAGTTGTAAAGCGCACACACAAAAATGCAATGAAAAAAATTATAAACGTGATAGTATAAAAAAAGGACGGGAAAAGCGAAGGAAAATCACTGGCAGAATTTTCAACTGTAGTACAATTATTTATGATAGAAGGAGGGTGTCATGTTCGATAAAAATCGTACTAAAGAGAGGTGAGAGTTTTGGAAACAATGGAAATTAATCGTTATCAATTTAAGATGAAACGGACATATTGGTAAATCAATTTTGAATGAAAATCTCGCAAAAAAATAGACATTTTAGAAAAGTGCGGCGACCGAATGGAAGGATAATACAGAGATTTTGGACTGCTACGAAGGTCCTAGGGACGTGAAAATCGAGTAGCAGAAGAAGACAGTAAAACTAAACATAATAGCGATAGATTAGATTCAGGAAAAGTAGACATTTTACATAATTATTAGGTTAGATATATATTAGAGTTACCCAATATTACGGAGGGATCGAAACAAGATAAAAGGTTGGCGGTCTCATGTATATTTTGAAGGATAAACAATCAAAATCCGAACATGATTTTTATTTACGTTAAGGTAATAAACGATTAGAAAAGCGATTAACTTTAACGTGGACCTTATGGAAGTATTTAGATTAGACAAAAGCGATTAAAATTAATAGGTTTGAAATTAAACTAAATTTACGAGTCTAGTACCAAAATTTTAAACATAAACAGATGTCAATGCATATGTTTTATGTGAATCCTGGTATGAGAAAGATAGAAAATTGGGCGGAGATTGGGTCAGGCAATAAAAATGACAGATATCCCAGAGTCTAATTAGGTATATCTCCCATGGAAGTGTGGAAAACTATATATTAATTAATAATAAATGAAGTATGAAATTTCCCAGCAGACTACACACATCGGGAAAAGTGGAGAAAAGATAAAAGGAAGGGTAAAGAACGGAGATAAAGAATAATCCAAGTGGAAAAAAGTGATACAATTCGAATTTATCCGTGAAATTAATAAATACGACTTGGAAAATGAGTAATTATAAGAGTTATGAGAAATGACATAAGAATCAAGAAGAATTTGTGCAAGAAAACGTCGCGGATAAAAATAAAATTCAAAGATAAAGGAAAAACTCAAATCTGCGTCATGGAGATAGAAAGTACGAGTGGAAATGGAAAAGCTCATATAAGTAACAATAAAATTAAGTAGAATTTAAACAAATCGAAATTCAAAAATGCGTAGTAAAGATTTCGACATGGATTTAAACAATTTTCGCACGAGATGCATAAAATTGAGATCTGTATATATGTTATTGAGGACGGACCTATCGCGAATTGAGAAAAAAAAGGAACGCAAAATCATGAGATTCTAACTACATTTTTGTATGAACAGAGGACAAAGGGAGCTTGGGCGATTAACACAGACTTACCTGATTCGGACCCTATCGACTTAGATTTGTGAGATGGAAACTGAACACCGCCTTGAGCCGGAAAGCAGAACATCTTATGGAACCACAATCGATATTGATGGGAGGGATGTTCGGATTTGCGAGTTGGTAAAAGATAGAATTGATTACCAAAGGAAATTCAGATACGTCTTTTGGAACCTGAGAGGGGTATAAAAGATGGAACTCATCAGTCAGGAGGCAGTCGCGCCGAGGGTTTGAAAAGTTGTTACATGGCAGTACTACGTCTATTGGTAAAATTCTAGTGAAATAATCTAAGTGTTAAATTCTGAACAAGTCCCTGGACTTAGAAAGTTTTGTAAAAAGTCTTAAATTCAGTTTCTAAATTCTGAAAACCCCACCAGTGAAGTTTTGTTAAATCAGTTTAATTTGGTTAAACAGTGAAAATAAATATAATTTAAACTCAGTGCTTAAAAGTGTTAAGTGAAGTGCAAAAAGTGAATTGTGAATTAATTAAAAATTTAAAAATAATTATTTCATTCAAAGTGAAAACATTCAAATTAAATTTAAGAGTTTGTTATCGTTAATCTAAAGTGAACGTGATCGCGTATTGATATTTAAAAATAGATTATAATTTAACGTCAATTTGGTTAAAAAATAATAATAATAGTAATAAATACTCCATCTTAGGTTAAAAGAAACACAAAAACAAAAAAAAAGGATTCGATAATAATAAACGTTTAAATCTTTGTTCTAAAATTAACAGTTAGAAAAAAATTTAATTTATTAATAGTCGAGCAAATTAAAAGTTTGCACAATTTGGAATAAATTTTCTTATCAATTTATATAAAAAGAAATTTAGAATTAATAAATTGTTCAATTAAAATCCATCGTGCGTATAGCGACAGTGTTAAAAGTGTTTGTCATTTTAACCGGAATTCTAAACATCAATCTACCATTTCGAAAAAAGTATTTTAACAGCTATCATTCAAAAGCCTAAACTAGAAAAATGTTATTGAATCAACGGGTTTTCTGAATTAGGATTTCGTTCGGAAGAAAAATTAAATATCAGCTAATTTATACGATTCAAGCGAGAATAAAATATTAAATAGGAATAAATAGTCGAAAAGATTTATTTTGAAATTAGTTGAAAAATACAATTAATTAGGTAGGATTTCTTCATCAAGGTTGTTGTGTACTACCCGACCGGAAATACCTTGACGTGGGTGAGTTTTCCTTTTATAAATAATTTTCAGGTCCCAGGAGACACAGAAGGGCTGTGAAGTGGAAGTATATCAATTGAATATTAAATTAAAACAACAAAACAAAGAATTACACATTAATATATGCATATTGTATATTTGTATATATATTTATCTATATAAAAGTAAGGTAAAATATTGTATATAAAGAATATATATATGAGTAATGTAATTATATATATATATATATATATATATACGGTACAGCGAACAGTATCCTGGCGTTAAACGCCAAGACCAGCAGGTCTATAGTCCATACTAGAAGTAAGTAGGTTTGACGAGTCCCCTGTACCCCACTGTGTCAGTCAACGGGCAGAAATAGCCCCTGTGAATACCTTCGTGAATTCTTTATGACCAGCTCATGTAAGGGGGGGCGCCGTCCTTCCCAGGACAGTGTAACTGAGTGATGCAGAGCTATTATGGAATCTTCGGTTGACTGCACGTAGCCAAGTCCTGTTTTAACTCGACTGTTTGTTATTTCATCTGTCTGTAAATTTGGTTTCCGATTTCGAAAATCTGCTGTATTACTTTGGCTACATAGCTAACTTTCACTGAGCTTTTCAATATTATGGTACCTACGTACCTGCTTGAAGAAAGTTTGAAAAAAAAATTCATTGTTAGTTTCCTTGGACAAATTGTATACGAATTTCACTTTTTTTTTATTTTACGTTAAATAAATATGTGGTTTATAATTAAGAAAAATTTTAGTTTGTATTTTTGTTTTGATCAATTAAATAAGAGAAAATTAGAATCATGCTTTTTTGCTCAGAGTATTGCTGATTAATTAAAAGTCTCTTCAAATTATTCGTAATCCAGTTTAAAAAGGAATTGCAGGCCGTTTCCTGTTAAACTTTTAGAACATTCCTAATATATCGGAACACGTGTTCATGCACCGACACGATGTCTTGATAATATATAGTGACGAAATGCAAAAATATTAGGATCTTTATGAACACATGTTCCAACACTGCGATAAAACATTTTTCTTTTACTAAATGTTTAACAGGAAACCTATCAATTCAAGTTTTCTCAGTGTACTATTCTCAGACATACTAGTTATTTCGGTAAACAATAGTATTCATGTAGGATTGGTTAATCAACGCTAATCTTTTCTTATTGTCTAAAACCTTATTAGAAAACATATCACGTTAAAGCATTCCTTCGGTGATTATGTTTTTATTTTATTTATTATTTATGGTTTTTATATAGATACATAGGTACCTTTATTCTAATCCTTATAGAATACTCAGTCATACATATTTTAAAAATATATATTTTTTTATGTAAAACCTAACCTAACGTATCAGTAAAGACGTCCTAACACAATCTCAAAGTAAAGACTCGTTGTTGAAATTCATATTTTTTATTTTATTTTATGTATCGGAACATATTTTTTAACTAATCCGAAAAGATAATATTAACAATTCTTAAGGCGATGCCATACGTAGTAATGCAAAATCATGTGTTTTTGTTTTGAAAATTTGGTCGCCTAGAAATGTTTCAGATGCGTTAATTAAATACTGCGAGTAGAATACATCTTGGCCTTTGAAATAAACGAGTATTTTTTAGATAAGTCTTTTTATAAGCCAAGAAAAAAATAATGTAAAAGCTTATGAAAACTGCTTTAAAGTTCAAAGTCTCCTACTTACGAACCCATTTTCGGTAATGATTTTATTGTATAATGTGGCAAATTAAGTTATTTATAAAATGATCTAAAAAAAATTTAATATTTATGCCTGAACATCCACAAAATAAAATAAAAGGCACTTTTTGGCCATGTTTTTTTCTTGCATAAATCAAAACAGGCGGATGGTTTTACGCGGGAATTTAAACCTTATCGCCATCTATGTAAGGGTTGTTATTGATGGCGGCTCAATATAAAATATTACACGACGTAGAGCATCGCCTTAAAAGAAAAACTTGAAACGGAAAAATCACAAAAAAAAATTCGGTCGCAATGTACTCAGAACTAGGATTAGCTCATTGGTACAGCAAAGCCCCGGCAAGGCTGAGGTCGGCTGGAGGTTTGATTATTCTTTTTATATTTTTTCTGTTTTTAGTTGTTAATTTACCTTCAATGATTAAATATTACAATCTGAGGTTTCATTTCTCTATAAAAATACGGAAAAATTTTAGTTGTTTGTATATTATAAGATATTTTTATGTTGTCTTCAATCCTCTTGTATGTTCTATGCTTAGCAACTAGATCTAAATAGAAATAGCAAAATTATTCGGACCTTCTTATGTGTCTTCTTCTTAATCTGGTTACGACATTCCTCAAAACTAAGATTAACTTATTAAGATTCTTTTAGTTAATTAGGACCCTTGTAAAAAAGTTGTTGATCTTAATTTCTTCGTATTGCCTATCTTTTCCTTACCACAGCTCAACAATTTCCACGAAATCGCTCCCCAGTAATCAGAGTAACACATCACTTCACTTCCATCACTATTGTCCGCCTTCGCTCGTTGGGCGGAATATGTAGGGCGGGTGAACGGACCCCGACCGAACTTGGAGGTTTAGGTTTAGGAAGACAGCAATTCCTAGGAAAATACCAAATTTGACGTTGAGATGGGTTACTTAACCGAGCAGAGGAATTTGCGACAGTTCAAAATCGTCACCGATTCCACGCTGCACCTTGGCGTTTAGGGTCATTTTCGCTTGAAAGGTTGGGCGGAATATATGGGGTGTGTCACATGTTATATTTGAAAGCTCTTAGCAGAGTGTGTTTTTAGGGCTCAAGGTTGAGATTTCTGTGTTCACGTGGGTTGTTCTGCCACCTCTCTCGGAGGAGATTTTGTAAAGAACTTGAGCCTGTTGCAGAAAATTCTTTAAGTGATATGAAAGAGACAGAGGTTATAAAAATGAGAACATATTAATCTCTTCAGATCGAGTCAAATACTAAAGGTTTTTTTGTAACGTAATGAAATATTTTAAATGAAACGTTATTTTATCGTTTTTGATGAAATTTATTTTGATAAGGTAAATTTAAATGCATTGAACGTGATTTATCGTTTTTTGATGATATCCTCAATCATTTTTTAAATGTTTTTAAAACGCATTGCTGTCACATAAACTATTTATTCTCGCAACATTTTTGTTTTATATTGGCGTATACCGTGAAAAATCATAATTTCAAATATTTCAGTTTACATTACAGTTACAATTTTGAAAATGACCCATTGAACCAAATTTTACGCAGGAATAACTAATGTACGTCACGACAACCGAAATAGGTGTGTTTAATTTCAAAGCTGTATAGAAAAAATCTGCTTCGTTCTGAAAACAGTGCGATGATACAGAAATTCCAAATAAAAAAACTCTGCGTTTGTGTTTTTTTTTCTGCTTACCAAAACGTGTTTTCTGCTTAATTGATGGGAATATTATAAAGGGGTTTGCGATCTTATTTCTCTAAAATACACGTAAAAATCTCTAAATCTGTATCTTTTAATATTAGTTTCTTATACTTACCGTGTTATATTATCTTCCGGCTTTTAATCCCAAAACTGAGTCAGTGGACATCTTTTTAAAAAAGATTGTTACTGAAACAGTGTAGTCATGTATAATAAATATGTACTGTATTAATTTATAATTTTTACTATTCATTTGTAAAATCCCCTAAAAAGGGCGTTAATAAATTAATTTAAATAATTCAGGCTAAACAGCCATTGCATATAGATCTATTTTACGGTTATAATTTAAATGTAATCGATTTTACCGTAACTGAAGGCAAGTAACTTCGATTACCCTGAGCGGTCACTTTATCATCATAATCCGGTTATCACAATAAAATATATCTCAACTGTTGCAGGTACTGTTATGTTATATAATCCGTGCAATGGATCGACTTCCGACGCTGTAGGAGATTCAGAGTTGATGAAATAAATGTGCAGGATACAATAATTCACAATCAAATTATATTGTTATGATGTTACTTCTTTCTCTGACAGATATATCATTGAAAGTTTTAGACTGACTTAAAATTATGACAGGGTGAAATGGACCTGGAAATTTTTGATATTGTTAATTTTATTGCGGAAAAATGTTACATTTTGCAAACTTGGTGAACTTAAGGAGGAAAATTTTACAGTACTCGAGATGGAAAAAGTGTGACAGGATAAACTTAAGGAGGGGGAGATATGATAGAGTGTTCTCAATGGGGAATATTGTCATAGGCTGGACTTGCGGTGGAAAAATGTCATAGGTTTGACTTGCGGTGGAAAAATGTCACAGGCTGGACTTGCGATGGAAAAATTGCGATAGGTAAACATTAATTACGTATCTAACTCAATAATAGCAAATTCATGGGAGGTTTTTCACTGGGGGATAATCCCCACTAGATATTCCCGACGTCTACTACAAGAAAAGGATAGTCGATGCTTTGTCTATACCAAAATGAATGGAATCCTCCGAATATTCCGAGGTGTTTCCACATTTGTGTAAATTCCTTGAATTTCTTTATCGATAAAAACGACAAAAGAATATATATTTCACAACCTTTTTAAACAATACTAGTTCATAAATACATTAAATTTTAAGTCCTCCAAAATTGCATCTCTATTTTGCATTCTCTACTTATATAATCCAAGATACTCGTACGTTCGTCCGGTCGAGTCTCTCGTCGCTCCGGCAAATTTCTTTTAGAAACAAGATGACCGTATTTAATTTAACGAGATCATTTGTCAGTATTAATATAACAAAGAAGAATCTGTGTCCTGGTAACGATCTTCATAAAGTGGAGAGTCGAGGCTTACGCTGGACCGCTACGAGATAACAGTTCAGAAGTCTTGTCTAGTACCTGCTCCCGGCTATTAGCAAGCTCATCACGTCGGACATTAGACTGTACTTAATTAAAAATATAACTTAATCAGTTCGAGTCTTTCATTATCAGCTGAATTGAAGCTTTTTAAAAAGCTTACTATAAATATGGATCAATACTGTGTAGATATATAAGGCTTAACGCCTTAGTTTTAGTTTTTTTATAGTTGGGAATTTGAGGCTTACTTTTATTTGACACATTTTAAATTTTTTTATTCATATCCATAACATAATATCATAATGCTTTTATTCCCTTGATTTTGAACTACCAAACTAGGCACACGGGTGTATTTGGTTATCGAAATTTTAAACAAATGATTAAAAAATAAAATTACGAAAAAGAGTCATAAGGAGTACATAGGTCATCTAAATAAGTAAAAAATTTACAATTAGTGTGGAAAACTTAAAAACAAGTTTAAATAAGGGCGCGCGCAAACAGAGACTTTAGTTGCGGTAACTATTTCTTCGCAGTCGTCGCGTCGTCTTCAAATTGAGTGCGCACAGGAGAGATTTTAGTTGCCGCAACTATTTCGTAAAATAAATACAAAAGCACTAAAATATCACTTATGTATGTATAGTAAATACTTGGAGGTAATGCGGTAGCTTGTTTAAAATTTTAATTTCGAACAGTCTGCTAAGACGAGGTTGCCGGCAGCTGTAACTAAAAAGTCTCTCCTGTGCGCACCACTGTGGCGTAAAGTAATGGATTTTTATAAAACCGTAATGGATTTTATGCCCGCAACTGTTGCAACTCAACTATATCCGCAGCTAAAGCCTCTTGTCTCCGGGGGTTCTTACCATTGAAAAAGAAAATTAAAAGATTTTTTTAATTAGAAAAATAAATGATGTAAAGCAAACTCTAAAATAGTTCCTTCCCTTTAAAAATAGCCAATTCTGAACACTAATAATAATTACAATGTCATCAGTTTTCGATTTTTTAGTATCAATATACTCAGTTATTCAAACTACTGAACTACTGGCGATGTACGAAAGCTGTTTTCGTTAACTACAATACTGAGTAAGAGTAAATACCTAATTAGAAGATTACGAAGGTATTGTACCTCCACTTTCTTCTTACCTTCCACTTTTAAATCAGTTTAATCATGAACTAATGGAGAATCCAAATTTGTGTACGTAAACATATATTTATGGTATCTCTAATACGAATTTACAAAGATATGCACACACTTTAACGTGGTAAAATCTTTTTTTTTCTATATCTGTGTCTCTCTCGAAATAATTGTTAATCGATTTGTATGAACCTAACGTTATCAAATATACCAAGACATGATTGTGTGAACTTGCCATTATCTTTGCCTGCACCTAAAGAGAAACGGACTGATGATTAGTTAGTTAGTAAGCCAAAGCGATTGTAATAAAGCAATTTCACAGTAGCTTTAATAATGTTACCATGCAAGATGCAGGCGGATGACGAAATTTTGATTAATCAAGCCAATTTGAGTGTAGTCCAAAATCCATTGGTGCATTTAATGCGTCAAAATCCTCGCTTAACCTTTCAATACACCTACTGGTGAAGTCACGAATGTATTAATATAAATATATTTTAAAGTGCCTTTTGGCGCCTGATGGGTTAATAATGCCCATCAATTCTCATCAGCGCAATTAATTCGCTTCTAACCGAGGGTTAAATATATATTCGCGTCGCACTAAATCATCCAAGGGGTAGGTAATGACCGAGAGGCGTCATTTACGGTCGGTCCCTCTATTATCTTAATATTGTTGCGTAAACGTAAATGTTTAGTTTTTTATTTATTTTAAGGAAGTTTGGTACCTTTACAGTACCTTTCCGCAAGTTTCTTAAGGTTTTATACCTACCTGTAACGTACAGCATCTGTTAATTTGCTTTCAGAAGGTTCCACCTTCTCACACGGTGGCATTTAACAAACTTGAGTGGAAACTCTCAGAGTTGGACGTTTATCACTTATTTATTTAGAGACCGTCTTCCTGGTGTAGTGGTATAACGTAACCATATAAACACTTTATTTTGTGTCATTGGATCGCGGGTTTTGTGATGTTGAGATGTTGTGATGTTACGATGCTGTCATGTTGTGATTAATTATTTATTTATTTATTTATATATATATACGCCTACAAAGGCTTTTACATAGAAGTAATACATGATGCAGTGTACATAGGAGAATATCTGTATTATACAAGAGATACTGACAGTAAATAGATGTAATCCATTTTAAAGAAGGTACAAAATACACAATTGTAAAATTGTGATTACAAGTATAATGAGAAAATATTAAGAAATAATTAAAAAATATGAAGTATTAAATATGAAATATAAAATATGAAAAATATGAATATGAAATATTGGGTTTCCGCGATGATGGGATGCTGTGATACGGTTATAAGGTGATCACGTGATGTTATGCTGTTGTTAGATGTGTGTGATCATTAATGAAGTTATGAAGTGATGAAGTGATGAAGTAATGAAGTTATGAAGTGGTGAAGTTATGAAGTGGTGAAGTGATGAAGTTGTGAAGTGGTAAAGTGTTGAAATGATTAAGTTAAAAATGTACATGAAACTAGCTCATGCAGGGGGAAATCTTACTGATTTGAATTGTTAATTTATTAAAAATCTGGGCAAATTATTCGTTTTCCTGTTAAACATGGGATTGAAGGCCTGTATCGAAAGATTTGACAAATTTCATAACAAACTATCAGTAAAGCACGATTATGCTATGAGGAAGTCAGAACACGTGTTCTTCAAAATAATAATAGTTTCGCATTTCGTCCATTATATTTATTCGTACAAGGGCACCTGCGTGAACACGTATTCAGATATATTCTGAATGACTATTTTTTTACTGGGAAATTATCATGCATTCATAATTTTAACAGTATCTTGATAAAAAAAAGCCGTACTCATTTCTCTCCATGTGTTAACACATTTTTCTGGTGCCTTTGTGCTGTTTATCTTCGAACACTAATTATATATTAGAACTGTATCCATTCGACAACAAGTCGGGCATCTAACCCACCGCGCTATTGACTACCTCAATATAGTTTGATCGTTCTCCAATACAAAAATGCAAGGGAGTGGGTGCTACTTAAGCGCACTTTTTGGCAAGTCGGATTTTCTTATGCGTGATTAATAGCCCCAGCTTATTTGAATATATTATTGACGTGTTAAGTCCCCGGGGACAGATTTATCATTCCGACTGAAAACTTAAGGTGCCTTTAGGAAGCTTCTCCCGTTATTTTCGTATTTATCCTTAATGTGAAGTCACTCGACAAGTAAATTTGAGATACATAAATATGAGTTATTCAGCACCACCATTTAAACTCGTACATATTATTTGTTAGAAGCATCTGAAGAAATCATCATATCTAATAATTACTAATTTATTCGTATTTATTCGCTTTATATGCCTGAACCATCTACGTATCCCTTTCTTAATCTTGCTCATTACACTTACCATCGGGCCTTGAATTCTCAGCGAATCTCCATATTTCTCACACGATGATAAATAATGTTTTAATGCGCACACACCTCGTGAACCTCTTTTATAATATGTAATTTTTTATATTGAAATTAGTATTTTTGTCGTAAATGGTGGGCTTTAGTACTAAATGGGAATGTAGAAAAAAATGTATCGCGAAAAGTAATGCTTTAGTCATCTGTTTCCCACCCCTGCCTACAAAATAGAGAGAAAAAACATTGCTTTTGTACGCAACGGAATTCTATAAAGACAGAACATTCAAGCTACCTTTATAAAGCTTTTAAAACATAAACACCTCGTCGAAAAGGCACGCAAGTTTCAAATGGGAGAATTTTGACCTAGTTTTTTAAAGCACACCTTTATGGAGTCTTTGAAAAGCTCGTGAGAACATAGGCGTTCATTTTAGATGCGCTCCAGGGCCGAAAAGTGCACAATGCAAGCGCAGCAAATGAAAATACATTCCAGCGCATCATGTTTGTCAGCTTGCGAAATCAGCATATCGCTGGCAATATTGTATCGTGCCGCGTGTAGATTATGCATTCCCTGAACTCGGTTTGTATGACACGCACAATGCGCTGATTGCTGTTGAATTATGGATAGTTTTTTGTATCGTGTTCCGATATATGCGTAAAATTCTAACATTTTATTGGGAAACGGCGTCCTATCCTGTTTTTAACAGATTTTAATAATTCGGCGATACTATTTTTTCTCTGTGCACGTAAACAGTGTCCTTCCTCTTGTTTTAAAGAACATTAGATCAAGGTCCTCTAGTATGTATTATTGTGACAATTATACCAGTCTCAGGATATAACTCAGTTGAAAAAAGATTGCACACACTTGGGAACTTTTATGCTCAAATCGCAGATACTTTTAATGTTCCCCTTGTAAAGTATAAAGCTGCACTAATAACACATTTTAACGCCACTTATTTTTATGAGGTCACTACATAACAGGCTATTGTCATTGCTTTTTCTTTACTGTTATTTTATTTGTTATGTTTTAACTAAATTTGATTCTTTAATTTTTCTCATCAAAATTTAATACTGCACTATGTATATGTAAAAAAATAAAATAAAAAATTTGTATGTAAATGGCACTTGTGCCGTAAATTCTAAATACATAAATAAAGTGTGTAAAATTTCATCAATCTTGGAATAAAACTGTAGATTTGTACATAAACGAAACATTCGCCGCCCGTCTGGCATACGTCCTCCAGCCACAAACAATCTTATTTATATAAATGTATAGATTAATAAAAATATATTGCGTACATAATTTAAAAAAAAAATGCTTCAAAAGCAGCACCCTTGAGGAGATATTTCACAAAATATAATGCAAAAAGAACAACTCAACTTGTTTTGACCAACAACAGTGATTTTGAAATATATAAATATACTTCTTCTTTGTTATGTACAGCGTTATAATAAACGCTTGGTTGTGGTTATATCTCGATCATAAATGTAACTATCATTAGTTTTCTACAAATATCAACTTTCTTATCGGTAACAAGTCAATTCAATTAGATTTATTAGTTTATCGGTGAAAATAATCATATCACCGTTCCAATGAAGACATCTAGTTCCAGTGACCATTTACAGTTAACTCAACTGACCGGACTCTATAATAAATTTCTTTGGAGTAACAGTGATTTCATAAAGTTCATTTCAATCCATTTCTAGCTACAGCCGGGCGTCATATAGTACCACCCCAATAAGAAATTATTATCTTAGTCGTAGAATAAAGAAGAAAACAAGAAATGCCATGTGGTCGCGTTTCGTGATCTAAAAATTAGGCCAATCGAGCATTAAATTTCCAATACAAAACTGTGTTCCACCATGATTATGAAATTCAAACAGGATCGCGAAATACGATGTCAGACAAGTGTCAGAGAGACAGAGCGCGTGCTAAATGTATATAACCGAAAGGTATTGTGTCTGTGGCGACATTTGTTTCTATTCAAATTTGTATGGAAGACACTTCTAGTGTTCTTGTTTATTCTATGATCTTAGCACTAAAAAAATACTTGTTTAAATCATTGAATAAAAGTTACTAGAAGCGTGATCTGTCAATTTTTAGAAGATCATTCTTATGCAGGGCATCCGGGGTAAAGTGCGCTAACTTCGGATTCTATTTGATTTTAGAAGTAAAAAAAATGAAAAACCTTTTTTCAAAATTCCAACGTTTTAAGGTAGTTTTTAGGTATAATAAGTTGTATTGTCTGTATGGGAAAATAAATATTCTTTTATAGGAAAATATTTTAGTATGGTAAAAATTTTTGGATTTTTGAAAAATGTTATTTATCTATTTTACTTCTACCATCATGTAAAATCACCTCGAACCGAAATTAGCGCAATTTACCCCCAGACACCCTGTATAAGACGACTTCTTCGGTTATTTCTTTAATGAAAAATAAGAACGAATTCTAGAGATCAATTTTTGTAAATTTATAAAACATTTCTGGATATAAATAATCCATGTTCCGCAACAATAATAAATATTTCTCTGTGGTTAATTTAGAAGTCAGTATTGCTGAGATGGCGAAATAATAAACGAATTCTAGGCTGTCATTTATTATTTTACTAAGACATTAGTATTTCTATTGTATTTTTATTTTAGTATATTATTTTACCAATACGTGAATTACTCATTGTACTTGTAATCTCAGTTGTAGTTCTTCATCTTCATTTGTAATACATATACCTATGTTGTTCACACTTTATAATTAAATCCACCTACATTATTATTAACTCCTATATTCATCCAGATATTTTCCACGTACACTTAGTAGGTAGTTTCACAGATTTTTAACAATTCATCAAATTTCAAAGGTAATTTTCAAGTTTGGAGAATGTTCTATTCAAGTTCTGTTAATATTTCAGATATGTGAAACAGCTGAACAATATTGATAGAACTTTTACAGAACTTGAAAAATAACTGTGAAATTTGATTAATTGTTAAAATCTTATGATTTTTTTTTGCGTAAAGGTTTTTTAGGCATATAAATAAACAAATACAACCTACAACATTCTTCGGTCCAATTTTCAGTGAAGGTATTTAGATAGATACCTCATTTTGACACGTTCGTAAATCCCTCATGCGTACGTATCACATATTTAGGTTAAGTACCCATATGTTACAAGATATGATCCACCTTTTTGATATATTGGTTCTCTTCACCGTGTCGTAAAAGTCTCTTCTGAACGCCCTGCACTACGATAGAAATGTATTGATTAAATCTTCCGTTATACAATCAACGCAACCCTGGACAAATATTTTCAATTAAACAGTTTAGTTGCCAAGTTGTAATTAACCTCAAACTTTTAATTATATTGTGCTATATGTTTGAAAAATTATCCAGTAATCGCTTCGTACATAAGCTTCACATTTTTAGATGCGATTTTAGATTCGTTTTTGCGGATTTTGGACCTTTCATTTTACTACTTTTAGGTTTCAGACTCATCTCATAAAATCGGTACAAAATGGAACGTGTGAGAACGCTGGGTTTTAATGCAACCACAACATTGGTTTATATCTGAATTTGAAATCGTTACTCGCGGTTTGTAAAGATATAAACAAAGACAGACAATCATAGACAAGTTTGATGAATAGACAGATAAATCTTAGCTTTTTTCCGCGCCATTTCTCTGGCTTAAGTGTTCTTCACTCGAGATGCATTCAGTGATGCAGAAATGCTTAGATGAAACTCACTAGCAATCAATCGAATTAAATTAACCCTACTGTAGTGGCGGACTTAATAGGGATGAGTTATCAATTCTTTAAAGTTCGATTATTAAAGTGATTTAAATTGTACTGTCAAACTGTCCGTCATATGCCCTCAGAAGGCGTTATAGCTGTCGCTCGTAAAAAATAACGCCATAGTAATGTTATTAATACTTTTATTTTAAGTGTTTTAACAAATAAATAAAATCTACTGTCTGTAAACACTAAGTTAACTTGAAAATATTTATTTATTTATAAATTCACGCCTGGCTTGGCTTCTACATGTTATTTTCTTATTTTTTTACAAAGAACACAACAAAATCAAAAAGAAAATAGAACACATAATAAAACACAACCTCTTAAACAAAACCAATGTCAAATCGAAATAAAGTGCAAACTGCAAGTATTATAAACTACAGATAAAATATTATATCGAATTAGCGCTCTAATATGATATTCATTGAACGATAACATTCTATTTTATAATTTTAAACGTAATTTTAATGGTAGTTTTAAGATGTTTTTCATTGTAAAGAGATATTCACAAAAATGGAAATATGAAAATTTGCTGAGTGTTATGTTTTTCGATATCTAAATCGAGGTCATCCCTGTCTTCATTTGAACTGAAACATCTCTCGATTATTCTAATTATTACAAATCGACTTTTCAGTGTTTTTGTGATTTTCGCAACACTATTAACACTGCCCATTGACATCGTTATTACAGTATGACGTCACTAATAAAAAGGAAACTGTCTCATTTTCAGTATCGCTGGCAAATCTAGTTTTTTTCTAGTTTTATCACTGGGTGCAACATTGCATCGACGTTTCGAAGAGAAACAACGTTGAAGTGTTCCCATACTGTCTATGTTGCATTTGTTTATTATAGCCAAGATTAGTTTAACGATACCAAGTTTATATTTAGAGGCACACGTAACGGCGCAGACAGTCGACCACGACAACTTAATAATTAACTAATGCAGTCTCTTGATTAATAACACCCAATTAATTAGCAAAATACTAATTTGAACCTACTGTCAACCCTTTAAAAGCCAAGAACTAAGAATTTCCATTAATATTTTTTTTATAAATATTGCAACAAATGCACAATGTAACTGCAAAATCAGTTTTTTATGCATATGGTACCTACCTGCCAATGTTTTGATAAAGGTCTTCATTTTAAAGTTGGATTTGTTTTAACCTCTCAGAACGCTCATTTTAAATCGGTTATGGGCAGAATTGTGCACGGCATCATATTGTGTTCAAACTAGTTATCATTCTTTCAAGGTTTTCAATGACGTCAGAACTGGTTTCGATCGTTTAGATATTTCGATTACTTAATCAAATACAATACAATTCGCATATTTTGAAACGGTATTATAACATGTAAAATGTCATATTTATTACTATCGAGATACAGCACACGTTTTGAATACATCTATTTTAATTTCACTTTTTTTTTCGGGAATGAATGAATGAATGCAAATCTTGGATGCAGAAATCAATCTACTTCCCGACATCCTGAAACATAGCATATAGACTCCTTGTCGACGAACATGCATTCTATTTTGCATCACGTATACACACGCACACATGCGAAATCGCATGATATTACAGCTGTTACTATACGAAATAAATGTTGGTCCTACCCGATTGGCATTTAGCGAGTTAGCACGCTTAACTCCAGTCACTGGGAAGGAAGGTACCATCCCCAGTCGTACCAGAAAACTAGTTTTAAAAGACATTTAAAGTAGTAAATCTTGGTTTTTTACCAGTTGATTTTTTCTAATTAAACATTGAAAAAAAACTGTTTTAATTTCTTGAAGTTAAAAACACATATTTTCTGCTTCACAGATGTTTTCTTTGAAATTTTTCATGTCCATAAACTTGACGTACATTAATCCTGACCGTATTTGTAAAACACATACACTGGAAATTTTCTTCAGACGTCTTCCAGTTATTTACAAAACTTCTTTTTTTTACGGCAACGCTCTATCTCAAAATACATTTTCGCTTCCTAACCCAATTACGTGCATTTTAACAGAGAAATTGGTCGTTTTCATTCCGAAACTTGGTATTTCATTTCGTGAAGGATTACGGATATATATAATTTAAATACAGGATTCACAATCTTTAACTCTTTGTGTTTTCAACATACCAACACGCAAGAAAAACAAACACTGAGGTGTTAGGCACATTGTTTCTGCTTTGAAAAAGCATTATTGCGTTTTCTTTTATTTATGTATGGACTTACGTCCAATTAACAGAATAAGTAACACGAAATTAAAATTAAAGTTAATTATGAGAGTAAAGGATGGTATGTAAAAGGCAAATAAGAGATAAAGAAGTGACAAGTCAAGTCACGTCGTTGGAAGTCATAATATTTTTTAACTTGCTTAGTGACAGACAAAAAATATTTATGGACGTCTTCCAAAAAAATTAAGGTCTTGATTTGAGTTTACCAGTCCACTCATGCTGGACAATGGTGAACAGTGAACAATGTGCATAATTAGTTGAGTGTTGATGGAGGAAGAGCAGTTCGTTAAAGGAGAGATTAGAGTCAGTTCAATTTCATTGTACGGGTAATTATTGTCTATTTCAAATCCTAGCCTCCTAGCAATCCCTCTCAATCCCTATTAATTATTTACTACCCGGTTTGCGCGTAATTCAACAATTTTTATCTCGAAATAACTATTGAAACTTTAAAAGGATGTCGGATTTTTCATACTTAAATTGGAATTGATTATGTAGACCATACCGGAAATTAAGTTTCGCACTTCAAATCGACCTGGAAATTCCAGACTGAAAAGGCTGTGAAATTTCAACTCGCCAAATTTACCACACGAGTTTTTGTTTCTAAACCAATTTTTTCCTGCTTTTTATTAAAGGTTTAACGATTGTTAATTCATCCTGGAATACCGACAACCCACGGCAGATCACTGCGACGTATCAGTCAAAATAAAATTGGATCTAGTTCACAACATCCCCGATTTCTTTCTATTAGTTTTGCCATATTCGTTAGACGTCAATCAAAGGGGCTTCCTGTACATATGCAATTTAATAAATTGGTATAATATGTGGGATAAAAATGATATACGCATCCTCCCTTCGTGTTTAACTGTCACTAGTAATTCAGTATTTCCTGCCTCTGTATATGTGTAAATGCAGTGTCCTTTTTAATAAAACAACATATATGTACAAGTAGGTACTATTTAGTCAACCAGAACAAACATTATATGGGACAAAAAATGGCGCTTAGCTTTTTTCAATCTTCATTCAATCTTTGAGTCAACTAAAATAAACATTATATGCGACAAAAAATGGCGCTTAGTGTATTAAAAAGTTTCTAAATAATTTCTTCTCTCCCGTAAAGAATTGGATAAATGTAAGAAATTTTTATGACGTTTTAAAAAATTAATCTATTTTCTCCAGTCATGAAATTAATACAATAATAATTCAATCATTTTTTTCACATTACAAATTTACACTTTATTGTATTTTAACTAATTAATGTATTTTATTTTTGTTACAGGTAAGTTCGCGTACATGTGAATTTGTTTCCAAATATTTCCAGCACTCTACTATAAGGTAAAAGTTTAGTATTTTTAATAACATTCATTCGTACTTAAAGCATTTCCTTAGGCAAACCATCTACAGGTGCTCTTTTGTGCACCGGTACCAAGAACAAACATTTATATAATGTAGCCTTCATTCGCATAAGGGTTTTTTTAAGCGTAATCCAACATTTTCCAATCTGATTTTATATCAAGGCGAGACGGAGACTCCCGCTTTCTTTAGCCGGCCTTGCGAAAGTCTAGAATAAAATACAACCTAACCTAACCCCGTAAACCTGCAATTCTGTACTCAAGTACATTTGCCTCTCAGAGTAGATAAAACCTCAAGTTACAATTTTAAAAGTCATCGGTAGGTACTTACTTAAAATACACTGTTTAGAGGCACTGCGAGTAAAAGAGCTTAAACATAGCATTTTATACTTGGGTCTTATCTTTTTTACCATTTTGATTTAACTCTTTGTTATTATCTTCGCTTCCCACGATAATCCCGCGGATTTATATTCAAATTATCCGCACACAACACGAGCGTGCGTTTCCTCCGTCCTCCATCCCGATCGCAGCTATTAAGATATTAAATAAATCCCTAATTTCCCTTCCAGACGAATAAATCAAAAGTCCACGCGGCTCCAGGGTCCTGCTTAGATTCAAACACTGGTGCTTCTTGATTAATGCGGCCATTCTGACAAAAGTATCCTCATGCGATTCACGTTTAAAATAATACCTATTCCTTGCAGCGATAGTCTTTGGCATTTGGATTGCATGCCCTTTTATCAAATATTTTTTTGTCTGTCTGTGAGAAAGTGAGTGTCTGTAACTCTGGTACAATGAACTCGGATTGGTTTTAAATTTAAGCGTTATTTTCAAAATTGGAACTGATGTGTCAAGAATTAACATGAGCGAAAAAGTACCTACCTGTAAAATGTTACATTTTCGTGATTTTTTTTCTTGACCACTCTGCAAATTGTCCTTATTATAATGTGTTATTTACGTAAACTCAAACGACACAAATCCTGCAATTATAATACTTCCAAACTTCCAACATAGGTACCTTGATTTATAAAAGAGAATAAAACTAGTAGTTCTGCGAATTAGACTTCGCGCAATGTTGATTTTTCCGATATGTCAGCTCTTGCGCCAAAGGGTATGAGCTAAAGTTACCATCTTGTCAGGATTGGCCGGATTCAGAACACACAAACAATTTTTCAGACAGACGGAATGCAAAGTGGTCGATTTGAAACAGGGCTTCGCTCGTTCAGTCAATTATATACATCTCGGTGTCGTTTTTCATCCACTGCTGTGTTTAAGTTGTGAATCAAAATTATAAATTCATTGAGAGATGAAAGACGTTTAGGTGAGGTTGAACGCAGTTAGTCTTTCATTATTTTACAAATAGAAATCAAAGCTCCCTTTATACGTATATCCCTTGTATTTAAAATTCTTTTCTTCTTCTTACATTCAGTCATTAAGGAATTCATTTAATTTAAGCCTCGTATCGAACGAACATGGCTGATATTTGTTGAATCGTGGACCTCTTTCAATCCCCACAATGTCGCGCCTTACACGAGTAGGAAATATAAACACAAAGGTCATTTCCTTTTGAATTGCTTCAAAAAGAATTCCGTCTTTGTGAGTTAGGCCTTTAACGTCTTCTAAATGTCGTAAATGATCTCGTCGCGTCTCCACAATTTTGTAGCTACAAATACGAAAGTTCCGTAAAGCTTTATGTACTAAAAGCTGTGGCCGATAAAAGATTAACGCTAACCATTTGCGCCGGCAGCTTTTCAATGATGGCCGAACCTTTTATGGCATTTTAATCTGATTTGTTTTTGATAATATGCTTTTCTTTTGTAAATTAATATCTTGTTGGCTGGCACTTCAGTAGGTAATAACTTATGACTTTATTTATCTATGTGACAGTGGCAGTCAAAAAGGCGTTGTGGTTATTTATAATAAAAAGTGGACGAAATATGCTTGTCTAAGATATGAATAACTTTTTGTGGAAAGTTACGAGTATGTTAAAGATTGGTAAATTACTTTATTAACATTAAACTACATAATAACTTTCCATGAAAATCTTTTCACTGCCAAATTAGTTGTTGTTTTGTCTTACTGGGCTTAATGCTAGAAGTGCCTATGCCAAATTTGTGAATCACTCAAGAAAATAAATTATTTGTAGATTTCTTGGCGTAAAAAAGACTGAATGTATCTTGACTTATTCATTAGATGGGTCACAATTTCACTAATCTAGAGCATCTGACCTAGGTATTTACAGCATTCAAATAAATAACGTGTTACTTTGCCTTCTGGTACCTAAATAAAATTACATAAAATTGATATGGGCACTTCTAGCATTAACCTCCACTTTTAATATATGGTAAATACCTACACAAACGTAGGTAAGTATATTGTATGTGCATATGTAAGAAAAACAGAAATGACCATCAAAAAGCAAATATTTTTAAATAATTGTTACTTCTCCAGCTCCCATAAATGACCTTATCTTATTTGTCCATTGCTCACTTGTTAATTCATATGTTTTGGACAGTATTTATTCAATAATTATTGGTTATCATTTTAATGCAAAATATCAAATGCAAGTTTACTTATCTTTGTACTTGCATGCTTAATTCTACTTGCACAAATTATTACTTACCATCGAACCAGGTGTTACATTAAACCACGTGCAGATGACAAATTACCTGGTGCTTCATCAAAATGTTAAATGGATAGCACAACCCTTTATCATTAGCGACTATGCATTTAGCAAACATACGGACCACACACATGTACCTTTGGATAAATGCTACATTTTGATTGTCTCTCTTAAATTTTGATTGGTTCATCCATTTTTTTAATGACTTTGTAGTGTAATAGTATGTTCAGTAGCCTTCATTGATTCGTACTTATCGTGTCCCCGATCTAATGTTAATGACTTTTTAGTATACTAGTATGTTCAGTGGCCTTCATTGATTCGTACTGGTCGTGTTCCCGATGTAATGTTAATGATTTCGTAGTGTACTGGTATGTTCAGTGGCATTCATTGATTTGTACATGTCGTGTCCCCGATCTAATGTTAATGACTTTGTAGTATACTAGTATGTTCATTGGCCTTCATTAATTCGTACTTGTCGTGTCTCTATCTAATGTTAATGACTTTGTAGTGTACTAGTATGTTAAGTGGCCTTCATTGATTTGTACTTGTCGTGTCCCCAATCTAATGTTACATCCGTTAACCACTTTACCACAGAGGTCAGTGTCTGCTTCTGTATTTCCTCTATAGGTATTCTCTATATTCTTACTTCCCTTATCTTAATAATTTAAGTATGTTAAATGCTTTTTTTATAAGTAGTTATATCGGTGCTATTACAAATATCTGCTACTACTGCATGTTGGTTACCTAAGCTGTATATATGCGTGGTGTAAGGGAGTTTGTAAACAAGTGGAATGGAAGATGCTCTGAGGAACTAGCGTCATTGATCCCTTCGGCACCGGTGCGTAGTCGGGATACACGCCAAACGCGCGCCCAACATTTGTACACAGTTGACACTTGTCACATGAGAACGGGTCGCTTCTACGATTCGTTCTTAAGTTCAACAGCTCGGCTGTGGAACGAACTGCCGGCCTCTGTGTTTCCTCCCTCCTACAACATGGGACTCTTCAAGACCCATGTTCACTCCTTCCTCTCCACAAAAAGACCCTCCACACAGCATCCCCAAAGATGACATAGGCCCTGAGGGAAATTATTTTCTTCAGGGCCTCCTGTGTGGAGTAAATATAAAAAAAAAATAAAAAAAAAAAAGTTACCCGATCGGCATTTGGCAAGGTTGGTAGAGATATCGACTTCAGCCTCTAGGAAGGAAGGTTCAATAGTCAATCGATTTTTTAGTTCGTGTATTACGAACATGAAATGAAATCAATTGCAATAATGCAAGGTCGTCATTATGGGAATTAAATATATATTTTTAAATGACATCAGATTCCAATATTCTGTCGGATAGCTTTACTAATTTAAGAGTTTTCACTAGACAGTTTTTGCTTCAATTTGCAAAATTTTTACTTCTTTAGCATTTTTTAAATTTTATAATTTAACATCTGAATTTTTAATTTGATTGTTTATCTCAAAAGTCTGAACGTTTTCGCAGTCTTTTCTCAGCTCTTCTTGTTTATCTACAAGACTTGTATAACGATTATCTAATTCGAGTCTAATATTCTATCCTTTTAAAGCAAACCATTTGCCAAGTTATATTTAGATTTTGACTGCACTTAAATCTCAATTAAACAAGATTTTTTTAGTTCGCACCACATTCTTTCATAGTCTGCAACTAGGAAAAATAGAAATTCGGGTAAACTGGCCAATTTGCGTAGATCTAGGTCTAAATGTCAAGGAAACACAGTTTATTGCAGACGTGTGAGCCTATTTGTACCTACTCTACCTAGGTTGGCCACTTCCTTCGATGTATTCCCCTGGTACGTGTCTCGGCTTACAATTGAAGTTAATCAAGTGAGCGTGTATTTCACATTGCGATATACATTAAATCAACTGCCTTTTGCTGTATCAACAACAACTTTGTGATATGATTGGACTGCTTTCTCCTGTATTTTGTTATTTATTGTTTTTGTTGCTACATTTTCAATACTGATCGTAAATACCACTATTAAACCCATGTAAAATGCGATACATTGTTATTTGAATAATCTTATGTTACTAATACATACAAACACAATCATAAACTCACTGTAGATATATGATTTAATGTAACTAGTGGTTTTATGGGTTGGTTGCAAATTTCTTTGCTCTTTACAAACGTATTTCCCACTAATTAAATACGTCTACTTGATTTTTTTTGCTTTCTTGAATGAATGAATAAATAAATTAATAAAGTGGAATCTAGGAAGTCTTCCCGACATCCGATCGAACTGAAACTCGGCAGAGAGACTTGTTGTCGATGACAATGCATTCTATCAACTTGGTGGCACTCACGCATACATACGCGCGCGCACGCGTGTTTCTCTAAAATTGGATAACATTGTAAAAATTTACATCAGTTAATGTACAAAATAAATGTCGGTCTTACCCAATCGGGATTTGGCTCAGTTGTTAGCGCTCAGTCCCTTGGGAGGAAGGTTCAATCCTCAGTCAAAACATTTCAAAATGTTGTTTTGCATGTAAGAGCCTGTCCCTAGGGAAGAATCAAATCAAAGTTAAATTATATATTTTTTTGAATACATCTAATAATAAAAATAAATGTTGTATTGTGGTAAAAACATTGTTTTTAGAGCTTGTTTTTTTCTCCTAATATAATAACTACCTTACGTGTTTTAAAATATAACTGGTTTATTATTGTACACCTTGGAATGGGCTCGGAGTGACCTAGTTATGCGAAAACTGCAGTGAAAATAACCAATTAATCCATTGTATAAAAACAAATAAATATATATTTTTCAAATATTATTGCAAAAAAAAACTACCGAACAATGCGTAAATATTGTGCTCTTTTCATTTTAAGTATAGGCTAGAACTTTTTTTATTTATTTCTCGTATCTTCCTATGGAGCTTTATTTCGTAAACAGTAAATCTACGCATAGAAGAGAAGTGCATTATAAACAATACCCACAAAGCTTTGAGCTCAAAATGCTCGTCAGAGGATGAATATTCCATTCTTTCTGTGATCCGTATAATGATTCCAAACGCCCGACTCGCTGTGCATTGATAGCGGTATTAAGGACGAAGGACCCTTTATGGTAAATAGTCTAAAGCCAGACGGATCCACTTAAATAATATCCTGACTATAAAAGATTATTCTTCAGAGTTCCATGAACTGTATGCATTATGTTTTATTTTTCAATCACAGAGTCCGTATTGAAATTTGATATTTTACCTAACATCTCCAGCAAGTAAGAATTGGCTCTATTCGTGAAGTAAAAAGACGCATATGGTTCATGTTTTATTGATTACGCACTTTTATTTGCCCATATATGCTTGACGAACTTCTCTAATAATAAGGTTCAAATAAATTTCGGTGTTCCAAACACGCCCATTCTCGCTATAGGTTATAAAATGACACTGATAAAAATAACGAACCTTCCAATTTTATGTTCTGTTAGCTTTTGTTAGTTTGTCAGATAACCCTGGTAAGGACAATAATTTTTATTGCCTTCGTTAAATTTCTTTCGCAGTCAAGCGATACGTATTTAGTTTGGTTTAGGCTATATTTATTGCTTTTTTACTAACTCAACATAATTGGAACATTCCATGTCATTTGAGTCGTCTCAGCCTAGTCTTTCAAATGGATTGACAAATTTAATAATGTCTTTTCCAATAATGTTTTTCTTCTTTGATTTAAAGAATCGGAAACAGGAAGAATTTCATCTCTGTCAAGCTTTTAATGGTTTGCGTATTTTTACATTGTATATCACGCGTACCAAAAACTTAAAAATATACGTTATTTATCAAAGAGTGGATATGACAACACTATTATAATATAGTTTGTGAACGATAAATCCTTGGAGCAAATGGATGAGTTTGTGTGTTTGGTAATTATGTTCGCGAGAGACGGAGGGACGGATAAGGATATTGAGAGTACTGACACAAGGGTGAATGCAGGAAATTCAATTAATGGAGGACTATGTGGTATAGTCGCTAAGAAATAGTTGTCAAAGGAAGTGATGCTAGAAGTTTCCAATGAAGTTCTGATACCAACCTTGAGGTGTGAAAAAAAGACATGAGACAGGACAAAAATAGGAAAGTGCAATATAAATTAGATACGTAAGGCAGATGAGTGGTAAAACCGTGATCCACCGTTTTACGTGTGAGGATATTTGGAAAGAATACAAGAACTCCATTATCAACGTTCGATTTAATACTTAACAGAGATTTATCGTGTCTTGAATTTTGCACAGATTCTACAATATAACATTATGAAGATGGTAATATGGGCAGACAAGTCATGTGAATGGGTCATTAGCCCCTGAAGGATAGGCCCGGCTTTACTTTTTTGGTTCGTCACGACGATACAATGTTTGACTTCAAAGCGTTTAGGCTGGCCATTGCCGACAAAAATGTTTACCAAATATTACATAGCCAAAAAATCCAAATGAACAACAAAGATTGTGAATTCATAACATTTAGATTTTAGATGTAACCTGAGAAGATTACACAACCGTTGGTTACAGCTGTATACAGATTTGGACCACATAGAGGTCTGTTAATAAATTATGGAAATACTTTCTAGAGTGGAGATTAATCTACAACAGAGAAATTATAAAGGTGTCAAATCGAAAGATTCGATTATTTTCTTAGGATATAAAATAAATCTTATATTCAAATTGCGCATTTTGTGAAGGTGCAGAAGTTATTACCTTGCATTTTAAATTTAACCTCCCCAGGCAACGGATTTATTTGTATAACAATAAAGACTTAAACTGTGATTTGCCAATGTTGTCTTTATGGAGATGTGTAAAGGGGTTCAAACAAATTTCATTTAATCTCTTCCAAATGCTGTTCTTGATAATATGGTATTGGTAAATAGGTTTGTAGTGGTGTACACACGGAGATTGTATGCGCATCTCCATTAAATGGAAACTGTAAAAATAACAGAAATACTTGCAGAACTTAATAATTATTATAACATTATTAAATTTGATTTATTTTAAATTTATTTTTAAAAAATCCATTAAATGGGTTAAATTTTAAGCGATCCTAGCGCCGTTTACGAACTTCCACCTACCGTGGGTATCTTCTACATGATAAGGTAGTCTAACAATAATGATCTAATGAATTTGAAATAAGCGAAATCACCGCTTGATTAAATACCACAATCTGGTATTTGCCCAACATCGTCCTGAATTTGGTCGAGCTCTACGAACAATCAATAATCTAAAATTCTTGCTCACACAAATTTGAAACATCCTCTCGAAAATTTGTATGAATTTCGCAAGATGAAAATTCCCGATAGCCAGTCTGATACCTGATGCCAACACTATGGTGTTGTTAACGAGACTAATGATGTTTATCGCTGCCAAAACTCGTCCTCTGTTGGGACCAGTAAGCTCGCCCCGCATACGAGATTTTCCAATATTTTTTAACTCTTTTTCTGCAACCATGAACTCTTTCAACGCTTTCAGCCCGATGAGAGATTAATTAGACCGTGGTGACATCTGCCTGCGTTTTGTTGTTTATTTTCTCCATGGGACGTATTACGTCACCGCCATAATATTTATATTCCCGTCCTTTGGCTCTACAATGAGGTCACTCTCTAACAAAAGGTTTTAAAAGTGATACTGAAAAAAGGATATATGGGAAAGCAAAGGAGTCCATTAGCTGATTTGAAACAACTCTTTTTGATCCACTAGGTCGATTTAATGAAATTGGAAAAGGGAGCACTTAATTTGACAATAAATCCCCAAATTGGCTCAAATACACAGGAGGGTTCCTCACTTCCAATCGAATTGTTCAAAGTGGGATAAACGAATTTCGACGTATCGTTGCTATTTCTAAATACCTACTTAATTACGTAGTAAAAGCAATTCTGGATATCCGCTACTTTATTTAATCCACCGAAATCTGTCAAACTAACAAAATCCCGTGATCAATTTGAGTGGAATCGTATGAAATCAATAGTAAAAGTAGTCTGTGGAATAAAATTATTGGTTTTTAACAAAGCTTTTAATTTTTCCAAAAATTTTTTTTTTTCCAAACTGCAAATCAGACAGACCCTCGACTCTGCGAAGAGAGTAATCAATTGTTTTTCACATGTAGGTTTCAAATATTACGTTGAAGATGTTATTAAAATCACCCTGGTGAGAGGCCAGATCTGAGTAACCAGATGCTTCCCACTTTGTATTCGTTTTCTTTCCGTTCCTTTTGCCTCACATCAGATCTCTCAATTACTTTTATGCCATCATCGGCTCCTCATCACTGGCTCCGGGCAGTTAAGGTTCGTGTGGTGTCACATTAAAAAACACTCTTATTGTAATTATAATTACCAAAGAAAATACAGCTTATGTGCATAGCGGTAAATGATAACGTTGGTTACTTTCATCGTCAACGGATTGATGTGTATTTATTAACTGAATATGGCCAATTAACTGCGGTGATGTAATTTCGAGAGGTAATAATTTTCTGCTCCAAAATGATTTGTACAATAAATAATTATGCTTTCTGCAGTTTTAAAAAATTTAAATGTAATATATTTTATTAATTTTTGAAAGTTCCTTTTTCCTTTTTATGATTTTATAAATTTTTTGTAATTTTTATTTTGTTATCTTTAGTGCTCTGTTATATAAACTTACCTATTGAATTATTGATCCAACTCGATTAAACAAATGTATATTTCTAATTATCACACAAATCATTGACCCATCAACGTATCCCAGATTATTTCAATCGCGCGCCACTTGTGGAACAAAGAAAATAATTCCACTTTTTACGAAGAAGACCGCCTTTTTCGAGGCAACATCACCGTCTCTAAAAAAATATTGTGTTTGTTCTCAAAACATGTGTGTTTTTATTGCTTGCGTGAAGTGGTTTCTGTTGGTTCTTTAACTAGTAGTTTTCGATGTCTGGATTATGGATATGGGAACCAGATTTTATCATCACTGAAACTCTGGACCTTTCTAGCTTCATTATCCGGTGCCGGATGATGCATTGGTCTGCACCGCCCTGACTGTTCACTTCCGCCCGCAAGCTGCGAAATCCCGTCCCATCTGACGCCATCCGCCATCCACTCCTCTGCAGCTTATTGATAAGCAATATAAGCACACACTCAATTGCGCTCACTTATCTACCTTTAACTGCAGCCAAGGTTGATTCAGATCCCATAAATTACGCTGCCTGGCGTTTCCTCATTCTTCTGCTTTCTGTAAAGTGTTGAGAAAGCAATCGAAAGAATCGTCGAGGGCCTACCTCTGAGAGCTCCTTTATAACGTCTCTTTCTGTTACATGCTTCGTTTGTGTAAAAGAGGGAGCGACTCTGCGGAACGCCTTTATTGCGCAAGATAACAGCGAATTTCGGGGTAATTTCCAGAGATCTCTCAGAAATGTATTTCGAAAATGTTAAACCTCGCCTTAAAACAGTAAACAGAGATCAAAACGATAAGAATGAAGAGTGCATTAAGCTGCAAATTACAAAACCGCTTTTTTATCTTTCAGATAAAGCAATCATGAATCTGGTGGTCAAAATCCGTAAAAAAAAACTTTTTATTGTATATTCACGCTTCAGTAATCTCGGAGAGGTACTCCGTTTGCCCTTTAAATAGCTTAATCGGGTAGAAGTTATGTCAACATACCTGAGAACTGAAAACTTTACACAGACAAGGATTAGAAACTCGCAATTAATTCATGTTCAAGTCACTTTCTCTCTAGAGAGTAATTAGTTGGATGGGGCGATAGGATTTCCCTTTTGCTGAGGCAGTTCCAAAAAACCTACTGCGTAGGTAAAATTATTATCGAAGATCATGGTTGTATGTATTATGGTTAATGGATAAACGCTTCACCTCTGTCGAGATAATATATTAGTTAATTGTCAACATGTTAATCTTGCGCTAGTACGTACAGCCAAGACTGGCTCCGTTAATTGATATCCAATTAAGATCCCGCGTTGTTCAGTTGCCAGCCCTATTCGCGTTCTCATCTCTGTCTCTGTTCGTACAATCACTTCACTTTGCTTTGTCGTGTTGTATTTGACGTGTGGGTTAACAGCGTTTATAAACATGGGAGGAAAAATATTACCCCTCTTTATCTCACCGTTAAGCCTACGCGAATGTGTTGACTGTCCTGTACTAAATATAAAATACTGATACGAATACAATTAGTTTATTGTTGGAGCTCGAATTCAATGCGAATGACGCTCTTTGGGAACTACCGAATGATTATTATTTACAAATATCTCATTAATTTGAAAGCTCTTTGGTTTATTATTTTCAAATTTATTATTATCACAGATACGGAGAAGGTCCGCATGGCTCCCGTTTTTGCGTTATTTATTGCTTTGACAGTTATCCCAAACCCTTCAAAGCTTTCGTTTGGTGTTTGGCGATGTCTCCTGATTCCAAGACGTGGGATTTCGCAGGTATTTGAACCTTCTTCCTATATATGGGGACATTGCTACCATAGATGAATCGATGCTTCTTCATCTTCTTTGTATTTTCTACAGCTTTGGTGCATTCCATGCACTTCCATCTGCTGCACGCGCTCTTAATAGCATTCGCACAGCCGTGGTTGACTGCGCACAGCGAAGTATTTTATCTATCTATACATTTGTTTGTTACGTTCCGGTTCCGGTTCAACATGGTGGCCGTGTTGGATACTACCTTCTTTATCCCGCCAGAGTTCGCACGTTCGTGGTTCCTACTACGAGCTGTGAAATCGAAGTAATCAATATTACCTACTTACAAATCTTAATTATTAAAATTGAATATTGGTTTTGATTTATTACATAAAAGAAAATTAGAAACGTTCTTTTTTGGGCGCGAGGTCTACGTATTCACGCAACTACTACCTACTAGTTAAAAGACCTACTAGGTATCTCAGTGAGTATTACACAAATTGAGTTGTTGCCTTCATCACTGCTAATGTTGCTATTTTCAAACATAACAACATTAAGTCGAGGTTTCTGCATTGCTATCAATCAAAGGCATCATAATTCTCTTGAAAACCAACGAGCTTAAACTATGTGAATGACGTTTTTTGCTGGGATTAACGCTTACATTGCTAAGCTATTCTCTGCGGCAAGTTTCACCTCGTTCGATTACTCCTGTCATGTAGTCTTTGGCTGATTGTGAACCCGCACCATCCTGCATCCTAGCGAGACGTTTATTTTGTAACGTTATCCCACCACAATCAACCCGCTATGTCTACTCAATTTACGTACAGATACTCGGATTGTAAATCTGAAGAGGAAACGTTGAGACTATGAAAGGATGCTGAAATCTTTTCCTGACTATCAATTTCCAATAATGTACCCCTTACTTATAAACCCGGTGTAAATATTATGCGGTGCGTAAGGTCAGAACTCTGAAAACTTGACTTGTTACCATGGCTTTTTTACCTTTACGTTCTTGTTACTATGGTTAAATTTCTGAACCCAGGCTCAAGGCCGGCTTTTCCACAGCAACGTTGAACGGGCGTGTAAGAATCTATCTAGTAACAGCCCGAGACACTTATTGAGTATTTGAAAAGCCAGAAGTTACAGCTCTCAGGTATTCAGTATTAGTTCACCTATTTTATTCCCTGGGTTCACCCAACACTATTTATTCGAGCAAGATGCAAAAAAGTACGTAGCATGGACCTTAAAGGAGGTAGATACGTCATTTTTTTATTGACAATACTTAATTTTTTAAAGGTGAAACCTTTAAAAAATAATTTTTAAAAATAAACCTTAATTTTTTAAAGGTTTCAGGCATGTGAATTTGTATTTTTCATTACGAAAATTCTTAGATCCTCATGCGAATGTATTTCAGCTTTAGAACCGAAAAACGAAAGCTTGATTTTAATCGTATTTTTGGAATTTTTAATTCTAAGTATAGAAAATAGTTTCTCCAAAAAACAGTAAAATAACTCAAAAATATCAATTTTTTTACAAATGTTTGCAAAAACGTTTGGATTGTTCTCCCGTAAGTGAAAACATCTGTAGAACCGCGGTTGAATTTCAGAAATTCCCTCTAAAATTAATTTTATTCGTTTTTACGACATTTTGGAAATGAATATATAAATACGACATTAATTTATAATTAATTACATACATTATTACATTTTCGGTTCATCTTTTTTTACATTTTGTTACTAAATCGGCTGGTGTGTCACTTTTTATATAAAACCGCACAAGAGTCCCAACTGCTCCCAACCGTCTGGAGCCAGTGATATTACGGCATCCCCAATCAGGGTTTGTTGTGAGGATGAAGGTAGTGGGGAGGGGAAGGAAATGGGGAAGAGGAAAGTACCTGCCCATTCTGATCTGGTCACCAACATAGCCAAAACCATTTCAAGCAACGTTTCAATTCTGAATGGTGTTCTTAACACCAGCGCGATACTGAGAGTATTTTCCACTCTCGCTACTTACTACCCCGATTTTCCTCGGTCGCACTCTAAAGAAATGCATGAATCAGATTCTAGAGAGATTCTCATACGATTCCACACATAAACATCTCTGGTGAACATAAAACATATTATTATTCTTCCATCATCAAGCGGAGATCCCGCCGCGTGTGTGAAATTCATGTTTTTTTATCAGACATGCTTGTGTTTTTTCCTTTTCTTTTTTGTCTCAGCCGCTGTACAGCGCGGCGCGCCGGTCGCCCGGCCGTCAGTTTTTGCATCTCCAGCCACGCGGCCGGTGGCATGGAGCACTCACGCGCGTGCGCGCTGCTGCAAACGTCAAATTTGAATTCCGAGTCGCGCGAACTCAAATTTGAATTCCGAACCCGCGACCTCAAATTATGAATAATTCCGAATCTGCGAACACTATTTTTGAACTCCGAACCCGCAACCTCAAGTTTTGAATAAAGTTGAAACATTTATTTAAAACGTTCTAATAAAAATAAATGCCAAAACAAGAAATTTCGGTCTGTGAAACAAAGTAAATATTTACATTATGATACTGTTAGTATTTCCCCTGTGTTAAAATGATAAATGCTGCAATCAAATTGTAAATTGTAGATACATCATGTTAGTTATTTAACATTAAGTATTTTATTTTTTTAATTCATTTGAACTTGACATTGGTTCAATAACGTGAGAAAACAGAACAATAATAAGTTGTTTTTAATAATAATTGTTTATGCGTGACAAATAAAATTTTGTGTATGGCACGTTAAAGTAACCACTTTTTTGTTGGGTTATATTTTGCGTTGCATTCTTGCAAATGCAAATTTGCCTGCATTCTCAAAGGAAATCTTCCTTAAGTCGTTCTTTATCCAAATAATATTGAACGAAACAAAAGGGTGTTGTGTTATTGATGAAGAAGTAGGTGTGACAGTTCCCGGCTGGATGGCGTCTGCTACAAAAAGTATTGAAGAAATCAAACAATAAAATTATTGTTCGCCGTCTGTCGTGCGTCATTGAGTCATCGTTTGCTCTTCTGTGTCCCTCTTCTTACCATTTTCCCTCTCCGGGCGTGAGGAGAATTTTGATTCAGTGACCTCACAATTCCGAGGAAAAGTTTTGCAGTTTTAACTTACGAACGCCTGTTTTCGAGATTTGAATTTCTTCCCATTTTATTATCCGTATGAATTGTGTAATATAGCAATTTTCACTCAGTGGGATATTTTCATTCTTGAACCAATATTTATACATTCCATTTGATTTTTTTATATTTTGGGAGAACAGCTTTTATGTATTGGGTGAAAACTTGTGTGGTAAATTGTGTGAAAATAGTTAAAAGAATTTGAAATTTGTGTGTTGTGGTGATAGATGAAGTGTCGAGTGATAGAAGTTTCGATGAAGAGTGAGATGGAAATGTTGACAATGGTGGCTCACGAGGAAGTGAAGATGTCGGAAAAGCCGGAACAAGATCTTTCGGAAGCGGAACTGTTTTATTACGAGCTCATGAGAGCCATAGAAGAAGAAGACGAGGTGAGAAAATATATCCAAATTTGCATCTTATATTCACAATTATTAAAAGTGTCTGTAATATCTAACCATTTACGTCAACTTGCTTAATATCTTAACGTTTAAGTCTATTTTTTGTATCAATGAGCTCTGGAGTCATATAACTTGCTCTAATTTTTTGTCTAGAATTTATAGATCAAAACCAATTTTAACTCGCAGCTTAAGCTATAATGTTTTAATTTTTTTCTCAAATGAAAGTGTTTTTTTCCTCGGCCAACCCGGTAGTGACTTTAGAGTTTTGTTAAAATAAGAATTAAAAAAAAAACCGCAAGGTTCATTCAAAGTTTTTGTAGCTTGTTTGTAATACTTATTTCGTACTTGGTAAATATTCCTAATTGTATATCAGCAAATATGTTATTGTATGCGCAACAATAATTCCACCGCAGTATAAATTAGTCGCCATCATGTTGTCAGCTTAGTCCAAATCTTTTTTGTGGCGAAACCTTTTTTAATTCAACGATTCTCTCGGTGGCCATTGACTTGGAGATTAAATTACCATCTGCAACCCGATAAGGTAACAGGAGCACAGTACTACGTGGGAGATGCTGTTTATCTGCAGTGGTATCTCAGCCAGCATCTTGTCTGCTAGATCGATACTCACTAAATGAGATGACATCCCATGGGACTGGTTTTGCCATATGCAAAACTAAACTTCCAATCAACATAACCTTTAATTAGACACTAGAAAAAACGCTATAACTCGATTCATCATTTTAAACAAATAACGCTATTAACAATTCACAAATAACGCAAATGTTCGTATTTTCTACGCGATTTTACATCGCGTATTTTAAAATCAGAAAATAATATTACACGTTCTTAAGTATTTATTTTTCTATCATTTCGACAAGCTCCGATGGCGATAAAATGGAACACACTTTACGTCAAAGACGCCTCGTACCTGCATTTATTTTTCAATTTATAACAAAAACGGGATACTGCCACTTTTTTGGTTTCAAAATACAAAAAAAGTTAACATACTACCATTTTTGCTGAAAGCTAATTCCACTCTTCCCAAAAAATAATGCTACTTTCGCCAAAAAATAACGCGAATTCAGCAAAATTTTCAGGTCCTACAATAATTAATTACATAATATTTTCAATACAAATATTTTTATTGATATTCATCAATTGATGGCCTCCGCAGACCTTTAGATATTTTCAGATCTGCGCACTTAATAGACAAATGCCATTTTAAGAAATGTTTCGATTCGAGAATTTTTTAAATACAACAAACGATGTTGCACTTCCATGAGTTATCAAACTCATTAAGGGATCGCCAATTGGTAGTTTTGAAATAGAAGAGTAAAAAAAATAAAAAAAAAGAGTTTTGTACAGAAAAATTAGACCCAACCCAACCCAATGTGCAGACACAATTGGTCTTTTACCGGGGCGATACTGAGAGCATCTACCACTCTGAATGTGTTCATACAACCAAAGCCGTATCAAGTAACAGTTTAATACTTAATTGTGGTTTCACTATCTATATATTTAAATACTTAATGGTGGTCTCACTAATCTACACTAAATACGAGTATACATTTTTTTAATGTAAACATTTTTCTTATTTTTGCATAAATTAAACAAATCCTATTTAAACCACACAATGCATCGTATTGTCTGTGGTTTATTTATTTCAATTAATCTAATTAATGCAAGCCTAATTGAAATTGCTTTTCAGGAACTTTTTAACTTTGCTCTGTTATTATACTCAAATATTACTCGTACAATGTCTGTTTGTATTTGATTTCAACAAATGACTATTACTAATTGATTATTACTAACTTTATTTAAATTATAAAAGTAAACAACGTGTATGTCATCAAAATAATGTTTATATTTTAACTTTTTGTCTAGTGAAAACATCATCCAAACATAAAACGCTTTCCGATCGTTAATATTATTTATTATTCTTAGACATCGTCATTGCCCTCTGTCGCGTTATACAGAGTGTTTACACGAGGACAAAAAACACATAAGTATAAACAATAAAGAAGCAACATTGCCGTTTACCCTAAGCACTTGAAACATAAAACAGGCACCAACATACACATGACAACACACATACAAGACACAAGATAGAAACAAGGAACGCGACAATGAATACTAAGTTACTGGAATAAATCCAGAGATTTGATGACTAATGTATTATCCCTGACTTTATTGAACCGGACAACTCATCCTATAGTTATGACTCTAGAATAAAATTAAATATAAATGTTGCTTTATTTATACTCGCGTGTTGATAAGGAGTTAATGCTGAAATTTTTTTATTGATTAACTATCTTCAGTTGACATTAAATATTATACATTTTATTTGCTTTTTATACTATGTAATTTAAATAGGAGGTCTGAAGAACATACATAGTAGATTATACATATTTTATATTAGGAGTCGGTACAATTCGTGTTACTCATTTGTAAATATATGCATAGTAATAATAATATTTTGATGATTTGTATAACGCCGTATTTGTGCAAAATCACCTCAGTATTATTGCTCGCCAGTTTAAGGAAGGAAGCAAGGAATTACATTTATTACCAACAATTAGTTGTGTCATTTTTATTTTTCAGTTTTTAGAAAATGTTTTCATAGTGAACTTTGTGTAGGTCGTGTATAAAAGCACACGGACATTTTTTTTATTTCATATTGAATGGGTGCTCTAAGTCAGAATATCACAAAAATGGGACATTATGTAGTGATAAATAAATATTGGGCTTAATGCTAGAAATGCCCAAATTGGTGAATCGCTCTGAAATAAAGATTGTGAATCGATTTTTTTTTACTTCTAGATTACATAAGTCACAATTTCATCAACAAGGCCTTCACAACGGTATGCAAAGCATTCAAATAAGGGACGTTTTTGAGTACTTTTGGTATTTCAAATTGCAAAAAACTGGGGGGGGCACTCTAGTATTGACCCCCAGAAATTTATTCACCTCGCCTATGTGATAAACATATGTTATGTACCAATTACCAATAATAAATCACTTACTAATAGCTTTTACAGCGTTTCGAAGATAAGTTATTCATGTATAGGGGTACATATAAATATGGTTAGTGTCGGTAAAAAATGGCTTATTACTTGGCGACAATTTGGGCCTAACAAAGAAAAAAAAATAATTAAATTTTGGTGGTTTGTGGTGTGAAGCAAGTTTTATGTATGAAAAATATCTTATCAATAAGAAGGAAAGAAAATGACGTACGGTGGGTGTTTGTAAGCGGTTAATTCAGCTGGTGGGATCATAAAGTGCCTGAAGGTGACGTTTGAGAGGGACCCCGTATATCATATTGCACTACCAGCATGTTCAGTTGTAAACTGTATACATCCATCCCACGTGGAACATATGTTGATATTTGCAACTCATTCATATATTTTTTTGGATTAAATTTCTTTCGATTGCCAATTATTTTATATTGCTGATGTTAACGTTGATATCGTGCACAACGGGATAGGGATAAATACATAATTCCCCACTTTCTAAGGTCATATCTTTGATTATAATAACCTTTTTATTGGTAGACCCTATTGCAGGGCTAGAAAGCATGTTATTTGAGGTTCCATGTCAAATCAAAACACAAAAAATTATGTAAAGTCATTAAAAGTGATGAAAAATACAAGCCTCAAAACCTAATCTATCTTGGTTACCAATATTATTTAAATAACGTTTTATGACTTTATTTTTAATTTTTAAGGTGTTCTGCTTTGTCACTGTTACCGTATTAGAATACCTACCGGTTTTGGCATTTGAACTCTCAATATTTCTAATAGAAACATAATAATGTTAAATGTATTCAACACAAGAATATACTTATTATACCAGCATGTATATTAATGTAATGGGTTGTCCGTGATTTTGACATTGTTATTGTTTTGCTTTAAATTAAAGTCTTCTTCATTATTCGGTATGCGATGCCAATTTTACAGAAATTTCTCATAAATTTTATCTATTTAAAATAAAATCTAACAATTTACCGACAGTAATTGAGAACTACCGAAATTCATTAAAAATCTTTAATATCTTTTATTTTATTCCAATAACTGTTTTCCAAGATTGATTCAATTTTTATGTAGACATATTATTTTGAATTTATTACCAATTATATGTTCATCTTCCTTTGCATTGTCGTAGAATTCGCAATCAAATACAAAAGAAGTCTCCCAAAAAATTGTTTTTTATTAGGCAGCGTATTCTTAGACAAGGTACATTGTCAATGGAATCTTTTAATAAAAATGATTTCGTATTCTGCCCTAGTGTCAATATACATAACAAAATATAATTTTCTTAATTTTCAAAAAATCTGTCCCTCAAAAATAATAAGCTCATCGCTCTAGGCGCTGTTCATCTTCCAAGAAACTAGCATTCCTAGCGTAGATCAACCCTGACTCTCTTCAACACCCTTAAAGGATGGGTCATCTTCCCTTCAGCCCAATAATAAGCTCGTCATACTAGAATCAGATACTTGAGATCTTGTAAGGTAATTTTTCCCATACGAACTGTACTTGGAAAAGCAGATTACTTGAATTCTGCTGTTATCCAACAAAACGTCTCCGGACTTGCCTACCATCGCCCAGGCACCAAAATGAGATAGCCACCAATAACTGGACAACTGCACGAGTAATAGAACGAAGAAGTGGAATAATATTTTTTTTGCGTATTTTAATATTTGTATTTTTACTACTATCATTATATTCTACCAACCTAATACGGACATTCGCCTACTTTGGTGGGTCAGTTAATAAACAAATCATTCGGAACAGAATCTTAACAGGACGTTTGCAAAATATTCTCAAAGCTAATATTATTGGTCCAGAATTTCCAATAACTGCTGAGTTTGCTCTTGTTTCTTCAGCTTATTATTTGCGATTTGCCTTCAGCGGCCTGTTCAAACAGAGTAGAACCAACTCAACAAATAGCTGTACATTGTTTAGAGCATAACTCAACGAAGAAATTTGTAATAACGACTAATTGAATGACTCAAATTCTAGGTAACTAAATAATTAATATTTGATTAACTCGCCCAGATTCTATTTCTAGCGTCAAAGCAAACTATTTTATATTCTTTATTGCACGCATTCTTTCTTAATACTTACACACCTCAACTTGTTCAAAATGTATTATTGGATTGCATTTAATCAATCGCATTTTACTTGTTTTTTACTATATTAACGAAATTTAATTTTTGCAATATTTAAGAAAACATTTGGGGAGCTTTAATTTCAAACTATTATTATACAATGAACCCATATATTAATAATTTTAGAAAACCTCTATTTACACAACGCGTTTGAATGCACCTAAATTTCAATATATATACTATGTAATGTTTATGTTTACATTTCACAAAGCTTAATTTAAACGATGTTTTAATTACATTTGGCAGATGATGTTCTTGGCTCGTTTCTTAAGTAATTATTTGCTCAAATTTATAATAACTAGAATAATCGTTTTCAAGAGAATAACGCGAAAATCACAATTTTCGGGCAAATTACGCTAATTTTACGTACGAGAATGCTAATGTTTCAAGATAAGAAAGTAATTCATTTCAAATATATTTATTTGTGTAATATATATTATTCGGCAGACTTGAATATCTACAAAATGGGAGGCAACTAACTTCACATCGAATACGCTGCATAATTTCAACTAATTTTAGATTTTTTTGTATGACGCAAATTTTGTCAAAAATAACGCGGTTTTTCAGGCCCCTATCAATGAGATATTGAAAATATTTATATTTAAAAATAATCCTACGTTCTTCCAAGACAATGTGATCAAATAATTATTTTTGTATTAAATTGCTAATATTTCAGTTCAACCTGAGAATGGCATTTCTCTCGACACAAGTTGTGCCTCTCTCTCTCTGTTACATTTTCAGATTTCAGTTCCGTTCTTTCGATCCAAGCAAATGGCAAAAACGCCCGATTCTCGACAAACAAAAACAAATTGCGTCGACAATAAAAGTGCGACATTGTTTTTTTGCATGCCGCGTTTTTGTGTTGTACTCTGTTTTCGTGTTTACGCGTATCGCGTACGGCACTCGCGGGTAAACAACGCGCGCCCTGTCACGCGTGAAGCAAAATGGGGAAAGTCAACAAAAGGAATTGAAACAGTAAAAAAGAAAAACAGAGATGGCGCTTCTTTCTCGGAAATGGGGATTTTCAAATTCGAGAAAAGCTCCCCGCGACGCACGCTGTAAAATATTGCAATTCATCTGAGAGCATTGTTGAATTATTTCGTAACTAAGGGGATCGTAATAGATCATATATTTTTTTATAAGTATAGTGTTCCATCCCTATATCATTTTTATGTTGGTAACAACTCAATCTTGTATATATTTAGCCCCTAGATTATAACGAAGATTTTTTTTTAAAACTTCTTAAGCTTATTTTACATAATTTAATAAAATAATATAGGTATACCTAACGTATTTAAATCGCGTTCCAGATTCGTGGAATTACTCAGAGGCCCTAGAGGGAGGTTGTTGTAAGTCTTATTTAGTGACAGTATCTGAATAACCAGGTGCTTATAGACCTTTTGCTTTCTGCTCTCCGTCGTATTTCCCTCCCCACTTCCTTCAGACTTATAATATTACCCAAATTGGAGATTCCATAGTGCCACTCGTTCCAGACAGTTGGAACTCTGCGGTAATCACTTTTATGTGAATACGCTCAAGAGTTCCAACCTCTCCCAACCGTCTGAAGCCATTAAGATTATGACATCCCCAATTGGGGTATGTTGTTAGGCTGAAGTTAGTGGGGCTGGAATCAGAAGGTGAAAAGGACTGTGGGGGAGTATGAGACCTGGCTATTCATATCTGGTTACCAAACACAGGTGAAGTTTATATATAGTAGTCGATTCTCGGAGTACTCTCCGCATAAAATCGCTTATAACATTGTGGTTTGTTCTGGAATTTCAACTAAAGTTGTATCAATCCGAATAGTTTGAAAATGCCTTTAATATCCCAAACAACGCCGATCACAATAATTAACCCCTCAAATTCACACACTAATTGTCGTGATCGAAAATACCTTAAGTTATACCTCGGATCCATTGTTTATACATATTTAATGCCAGAACCAAAGGTTGGGGTCAAAAACCAAAGGATCAGACCCCTGACCGCGGTGGGGGGAGATGGCGACCCCTGGACCTCAATTGAAATCTGTCATCTGAGGAATTCAAACCTTTGTCTCCACATCTGACTGGTGCAAAGTTCTATACTTCAGTGAACTTGGAAGGAAATGTCTTGTCGCGGCGGAATTGATTTACCTGTTCCGTATTTTCCGCTAGATGTTACTTACCGATCCTGATCCTGTTGTGATAAAGTTTCTCCGCTGGTTTTGATGGTTGGTAGCGCTCGGGAAGCGATTGTTCACTATCACTATTCAAATGCGGATTTTGAATAGTGAATTAAGATATAGACAACAGAAACTTTGCCTACAATATTAAATATATTTTTTATATTAAATAGAATTTAAGCATTCTGTGGCTTGCTTTAAGTATGTCAGTTTTTTTATATCGATTTTTTTAAATTTCGCGTTAAATATGGGTTATTTTCTGAATCTTAGGAGAACCTTTTGATTTCTGGAAAGGATTTTTCTATTTTCAGGGGTCAATTTTATCTTAGAAAATCGCTTTTCTTATAATCTAATCTTAGATTATGATTAAAAAAGACCTACTTAGCGTTGTGTAAAAGCACATCATTGATTTATCTACGCATGTATTCAGCTATATAAAATGGTGTGAAACATACTAAGTATGTTAAGCCATATTTAAAAATAAATCCTTACCTTGCAAACCACATAACTTTTTTAAGAAATTTTACAAATACTGGTTATAATAATATAGGTTTGTAATAGACGCAGCATTGCATTTTATGACCGGTCAGTGGTTGAGTGGGCATAGCGCTTGGGTCTCACCCGAGCGTCGCGTGTTCGATTCCTCGGCTGGCTGCTTCCTCCATCAAAACACAAGCAACATTTTCGGCTTTCTGTGGTGGTAGTAGGAGATTTTCAAACATTGTTGGGTTATTCGTAACCTGGGAATGTTTGTCTTTCTTTAAAAAAAAAAAAAAATACTAATAGTTTAGTCAATTAAGATCAAATAAGTATGTTTACACCGCATAATTCATACAGTTTGTACATGAAACTAAATACAAAAGTTTAAAAAATTACAGGCTGCCTCAGAACAGGACACCCTAGTGAAGAGGACTGTGAAAAAATAGGATTTATACTTATATTATACTTTATTCTCCATCATGGACAAACTTTGTCGTTAAAACTTATAAAAAATAAATTAAATATTACATACTGTACAAACATTCGGTCTTACACACATCATAACCGCCATATTAATTGATATTTATAGTAAAATTAATAACACCCCCGTAGCGATGGACTCGAATAACTAAGCGTTTTACCATTGGTTGAATTAATACATAATTAATGTCACTCATCATTCTCTTCCCCTATAAGTATTACATTTCTGTAAATGGCCAGCGCCGGCATTAGAGCCCGAATTACATTTGATCGCTTCTGGAAACTAAGTTACGATTGGGTTATTAAAATTTATCGGAAGGAATTCCAAATTCTCAAGTTATTTAGTGGAAGTGCTCACAGCGGGCTGACCGCAGGACCGAAGCCACGAACTTACTGCTCGATCAAGAAAGGAATTCTGGAACGCTTTCAATTTTCAGTAATACCGTTCGCAGTATGAACTGTGTATTATTTCAGTGTATGTGTCATTTATTGAAGGAATCATTGTTTTTTTTTTAACAAAACTTATGTCGACACGCGGAGCAGTCGTTATTATAAATCTTTTTGTTTAGGTGTCAGCATTTCAAATATTAGTATCTGAAATGTAAATGGCATTTGAGATGTCACCATTTGTATTAGTTTCTGAGATACATGTGTATTTGAGATATTAGTATACTTTATCTGAGATTTCAGAATCTGCGATATAAGCATCTGAGTTATTAGAAACTCAGATATCCGCATTTGAGGCATTAATATCTGATCTATAAGCACATGTTAGAAGTTGAGATATTCTATTGTATGATATTATTGTCTGAGAATTCCGAATCTGAGATATCACCATTTAAGATGTTGGTATCTGAAAAATCAGCATTTGAGATATTAGCATGTGAGATATAAGCTATTGAGGTATAGTATTTGAGATATCAGCATTTAAATTATTAATATCTGACATTTCAAAATATTAGTATCGGAGATATCAGTATTTGAGATGTGTCTGATATATCAGTGATCCCATGTATAGAGGCGTGCAAAAAATCCTAAAAATCTTATGGAAAAAAACTTTATGGATGTACTGCACCATGAAATACTCATATAATACCTACCTATTCACGTTCTTTCTTATTCATGTTCTTGATACTATCGTTAAATGTCCCAATTATTGATTGTATTTCCTAGGTAATTAGTAGACATAACTTAATATATTATTACTCTGGAAATGATATAATATTCATGTTAATAGCAAAGTTGTAAGTTGAACTGCTTATATTATGCAAACACCAATGTGTAGTATTTATTAGCTAAGCTATTAAATTGAAGTGAAGTTGGGATGGAATATCAGAAAATCGCTTTGTGTATTACTTTACTGATACACTGTGTAACTTTGTATGCATTTATGTATAAGTGACATACCAAAAAAAAGTTGCGTGTTTCATTTATGATCTAAGACAAAGTTACTAAATCTTATTATTTAAAATTCATAATAATGGCCTCGACTCACCAGAGCTAACCAATTTAATAAATATTCATATTCCAACAAGATCAACACGGCAATCCCATTTCTTTCATTTACCTACATATAGAACTAACTTTAGAAAAAATTCACCAATTCCACGTATATGTGCCCAATATAATACTAAATTTCAAAACATAGACATTTTTAGCAATACACTTCACAAATATCGATTAGAAGTAACTCGTACGATCGAAAATTAATACAATAGTATGGAACGTATCCAGACCATATCCTATCCTCATCCTAAATTCCTATTCCTCCCCTCCTCACCTAAAATATATATATATTTTTTTTTTTATGCAATAAAACTCCATCTCCAATCAATTTTAATATAGGAGACTTTTTTGGCTTGACTGTATTTAACATGTATATATTTATATTCATATTTTATGTATAAGCTGTTTGTCTCTTACCTTTACCAATAAATAAATAAATGTTTTCAAACGTATTTTCAGATATTTTTATAATGAAATGACTAATGAGTTTTTTGTTTTCATATCTCCTTCCCAACGTCCTTCAATAAGTCACATTTAGTACCAATCACCTGTCACCTTACAAGGTGAAATACTTATTATAAGGAGAGAAAGATTATGTTAGCATATTTTGCTACAATGAATAGCTATGTACAATTATAATGAACAGATCGTTCATATAACTTTTTAACCTCTAAGAAAAAAAAGTTCTTCCGGAATGTCGAGGTTATCAATTAAACAATGGCTGTCTGCTGTCATTGTACGTTCAAAGTCGGTAATGCGAAAGATAATAATTAAATGTGTAAAAGCCTCTCAAGTTGTCTCAAATTCGCCATGACAATGGTTGTTTTAATGCTTTTAGTTCGCCTAGTTGAGTTATGATATATTATTCAAACCTATCTCGTAGATATTAACTAATATCTAAGCTATAAGCGAGAGTTATAAGAGTTGCACGCTTTACGCGGAGTTTTTCGAAATCAGATGTAGACAGTTTTTATACGTCAATTGTGCAAATTTCATTAGAAAGTTTCAAATAACTAGGAAAGGGGATTGGGATGATTTTTCGAAATCTCGTGTAGACTTGTTCTTGTTTTGATGTTCAGGTGTGCAAAATATCATCAATCTGGGAATAAAACTGTAAATTTGTATAAAACTGAATTATTTATAAAAGTAAATGAATTTTCGGATTATTTTATAGTGTATTGCGGAAGGACCTATATCGGTAGGTGCATTTGTTGTGCATAACCCGACATAAATAATACATATATAATACAAAACTGACATCCAAAAAATAGGTTTTTGCTGATCTTTTTCTACATTCTTAACTTTCGCGCAAACTCTGATATTTCTTTAGAATTGATTGATTCGGTGATCCTCGATTTATAGAGTTATTGATTTTTTCTTGAGATCCAGTGCCTCAAAAGAAATACGCCTTCGATAAATTCTTCTGCAATAGCGTGGGAGCCAAAACAAACATTTACATTTGTTATTGTTGTGCATATTTATAATAGACTTTATTTTAGCCTGCTTGTATCCAGATCATATCTAGGTATTAATGTTTGTTCCGTTATACCGAAGCTTCTTTTCACTTCCGCGCTGCATCAATAGAAACAACCCAAGAGTATGTTTGTACGAATGTTTATAATTCTCCTCTGCCGCTCAATACCGTCACTCCGTACGTCTTCTCTAATGCTGGCAATGCTTTCCGAAACGAGTTGCTACCTTTTTTATCCATACAAATAATAAAAATAACCCAATACATGAGAGTGTCTAGTAAAACATACGGCAGTCTGCACTCGGTAAGCGCAGTATGCAGAATGTCTCCTGAGGTATTCTTGCGTGGACTGTTTTGAATAAAGTACGAGGAAAACGAGTTGATAAGCCAGCACGGCCCGGGGGGACCATCTAGGCTAGACGGGCAGCTGCGCCGTCTATATTTGTGCAAAAGGGAACGGAAGGGCTACAACTGAAGACTCTCCCAATGGATATAGATAACTAAGGTGCAAGAGAGCCACGTCTAACCGGGCGCATAAAATATCCATTATTATCTAGAACTCTGAAATTATGGATAGAAATCTGAGCTTTATTCATAAGCTCCGTAAGCCGTTGCACTTAAACGTATTGTTGTGTTGCGCAATCTTACAGTTATATCGGTAATTATTATAATGCTAATACTATCAAATGCCTGTGGGACAGGATGATTCCTTTCGTTTCTTCTGCTTATGGCACATATTTTTAAAATTTACGAGCAATTCGGTGCATAGTTAAATTAATTTACATCTAAATTTTTTTTTTGGTTTTTCTCTTTTCGTCTTAGTTGCTAGGTACATTAAATTCACTTCGCATAGTATTTTTATTTTGGCATGTCGGCGAACGTAGCGGACTTCTCCAATTGCGCCATATAATAGCACTTTATCTAAAGCATGTGAACACCTCAGCACAGACGTGAGGTGTTCATAAAAAATTACTAATTCCATTTACATACTGATTATTTTACACTCCACTACTATGTTTTATATTAGGAACCTTTTTCGTATTACTTGCATTTATAATCTTTTTACCTGTAGACTGCACGTACTAGCATATAAATAAATAAATAGTGGCTGTGACTACAAATAATAAATTATTGTTAGAATAAATACATACGCAGTTAACGGTTTGATGTATATCTGGCGTCACGGAAGACAATAACTAATTGAATTATGATGGAATAATCTATACCTTGCTAACTGGTTAACTTACCAGATATAAACCAGTGGTTCCCAATTTTTGTCCAGACACCAAAAGCTTTTAACTTCGAACCATTAACTTTACTTGTGTCAGCAGTTAGTAGGAGGATGTAGATTTTAAAGGATGTTGTGAGGTTTGGGGTGGTGGTGAAAGGTAATGAGAGGATTGGAGAGTATAAATGTCTTCTTCGTCTAATTTCAGGTCTGGAAGTGAACATAGCTAAAAGTATTTCACTCACCATTTCGTGAGTGAATCTTGGTCTCTTCATAGCATAAATTTTATAGTTTATACACTCGAGGTAGGTTCTCTTGAACGTGTGTTGTTATATTCCAAACATTGGAAAAGCTCCGTCTGAAATGTATACATTGTTTTGGTGATTTAACGCTAAAAATAGATCTGTTGCAATTTGTACGCTGATAAATTCTATCAGTTTCCTACGCCAAAGATCAATTTGTAGTTCGCATTTTAGGATGTCAATACTCATTTATTTAAATAAATATATTATTACTAGCGCTACTGAAAAATCACACAATAATACCAATTTTGAAAAAGATAATTTTTATTTGCAAAAAATTGTAACATAAATTGGTACCTACTTTATCGCTTGTCTGTAATATATACTTCACACGATCAGTTCCAATTTTGAAATTTCACGCAAGCTAAAATCAAAGTTGAGTTCATTGAACCAGATTTCACGCAGACATATCTAACGCACATCACAGACAACTGAAATTAGCATGTTTGATTTGATGCTCATTTTCTTCTTTTTTTTTGCTCTGAAGAATGACCACCGTTGCTTAAATTGATGGGTTTAGCTTCGTTTAATAACCATATCTGAGAAGTCAGGTAGGAATTGTCTCCCTTGCGTCTTCTTTCGTACTCTTTCCCTTTGCGATTTTCTTCCAACTCACACATTTGCCAATAAGGGATACCTTTATTGTCAAATTGTCTCTGAATGTTTAGTGAATCCTTTACAACTCCCAGTAAAAAATTCCAATAATATTATCGTCTTTCAACTTAAATTCAACGTAAACTCCCTTTTGAGAGTTTGACCATTTTACCACGCAGGTCTCCAAATGTGTACAAGTTAGGCACACAAAATCGGAGACACTGAAATTACTACCAATTTTCACACTCCATAAAATTCTTCAAAACCTTGGAAAGATGAAAGGTTCATGCCCAAGTAGGAGCGCTTTGTTCTCTTTGAGTAATCTAAGAGTGTGTTATCGGTATGGGAGTTAGACTTATAATAAAATAATATGTATAAGTTTCCCTTTGATTTATCGATTTCAAAGTGGTATTCATTATTCCGTGTGTTGGAGATAGACGTAAAGTTATTATGGAAATACGGAACCCCTCCGAGCGATCGTGTGAACAAGTTTATTCCGAGGATCATTGAGCTGTTGGGATGAAGCACAACTAAGAATAACTATTTTATATTTACCTTAAATCACGGCAAAATGGCGTCCACGAACCAATGTTTTCACTGAGGATCTCTTGCTTTCAGCGATACTAGAATTGAATTCATTAGTGAAGGTAGAATGTAAATTGTCGCATCCTGGATGTTATGTTATGTGGAAAAAAACTGAGGTGTTATCAATACACAAGCTGTACAATTAAAATAAGTTATTTTAATACTGATCATACATGGGGTCGAAGAGCGTAAAACCTCCCTGTCGCGGTAAGGTTTGTGAAGATAACAAATATTGGATCCAGAAATCAGCCTGCGTCATCTAACATTACTACTATTCGACTGTCGGCTTGCGTGTTTCCTCAATCCTACGATAAGGGCCTCTTTAATACCCAGGATCACTCCTTCATTTCCTCAAAACAACCCTCCACACCGCTTTTCCAAAGTTGACATATCGGAACAGGTGGAGTTAATTTAAAGAAAATTCTTAACAAAATTTTTAATAACATAAATCACACTCCGCATTTTCCCGCTAAAACATACGTAATTCGTCTCCTGTATATTCAGTTTGTACTGAAATATTATTAAAATCTTCTCTAAATTCACCATCCTTTCATCAAACATTCTTTCTCATTTGTCTGATCCAAATATTTATTTCCCCGTTTGCACATGCTTCCAGAGTCAATTTAATATGCTTTTAACTGGGTGTGTTGCAACCAATCTACAAGTTATTTCATCCTTGATTTATTCACTTATCGTTTTCAATCCAAACATTCCGTAATATGATGTGTTCTGAGGCAAGTCAGGCGGAAAACTCCACCGCAAACAATTCTCATCCACGGCCAAACAACCAACATCAGGCAACATCAGCCATGGGAGGGAAGAAAGGGCATTATTTGTATTGGGGGATTACCGCAAGGATGCCTTTTGATGTAAAGCTTATTTTCTAAAGAGATTTTGCTTTGTGGAATCAATTTGTTTTTGTCGTGTATTTATTTATTTCTTGCTACGTTGATATGCGTTTTCAATACTTATAAGATTTCTTTCAATGCCATTTCGATGTTGGCCTTTCTTCATAATTTTTTACCATGTTCTACCAACATGTCCAGAATGCTCATGGAGATAATTACGGTGTGATTTAGTGGCCTAAATTGTGAAGGTGATGATAAAAGCCTTAAATATATCGACATCTTAACTGTACAGCATAAATCTGTTTGTCTGAAAAATACCATAAAGGGATATAAAAAAATTTGGACGGAATTTCTTCCTAGAATTTTTAGGTTCGTGCAACTAATATTCGTCATGAGCCAAGAATATTATTCAAAATAACATTTGAATTATCAAATAATTAGACAAGTTTCCACGCTTTATATCGTTCGATTAGTAAAATGTAATCTCGAGCGAAACCGGGTGGCAAAGTATATTTATATATGTTTATATTTTTTTTTATTTGAAAAAAAAGACAAACATTCCCTGGTTACGAATAAACTGACAATATTTGAAAAATCTCCTACTACCACCAAAGTAAGCGGAAAATGTTACGTGCAATGTGATGGAGGACTTAGCCAGCCGAGGAATTGAACACACTACACCTGGGTGGGACCCAAACGCGATATCAACTCAACCACCGACCAGTCACGAAAAATCACGGGATAGTATAAATTCTCGATCGGCTCCAATGTAAAAAATGCAATTAAAATAATTATCTGTTAAAAATATTATAAATATAAATAGGTACTTTATCGCTTATCCAAATTCTTCAAACAACAATCAGTATTAAAGTTGAAAACTTAACTTAAATTCAAAGCAAATTTGAGTACATCGAAACAGAGTTATGCAGAACGCACGGACAACCGAAATTAGTATTTTTCTTATGATTATAATTAGTAATTTCAGCATTTCTCCTAATGCTTAGATCCTACTTAGTACATTTACCATTCTCATTTGATAGCTTTACTCACGCATTCGAAGTTCGAACACAAAACATTCGGTAGTTTAGCTTTAGAGGTCCCGCGATTAGACGAATTCGCGGCACGCAAACGCTCCTTCCGGTCCTGACGATCGTCGATCGCCACACGGCCACGACGGGAATTCCCTGGATTGTTGACGCCAAATATTCGCAATTACCCACTCGGTAGGGCGGAACCCCTCCTCCCTCCCTTCCGTCTCCCCCTACCATTCCCGCCCAACTAATTAGAGGCAGCCGGAAACTCTCAAATGGTGGAGGTCCTTTGCACCCCTAATTATACAAAAATAAAATATATATAAAGTCGCCGAAGAGATAAACCGTTAGAAGCGTAATGTGGGCGCTTACAAATGCCAGAGTAAGCAATTTTTTGGTAATTAAAAACCTGAAAATATTTGGTTTCCTCCTATCATCATAATAAACGATAGTTTTTAACCCGCAACGCACAACGAATTGATTAAAAAAATCTAGCTAAACAAAATTCAAATGGAATTTCCATTTTTTAAAGGGGACAACTAGAAAACGAATTCGTATGAATGACTGAAGGCGGAGCTTAATGCCAAATTACTATTTTGATTATAACGAATTGGTGTACATTATGAATACCAAAAAATATTGTTTAGATAAATTGTAGGTTTTCCTATCGTTTCGCTTAAGTAGAATACAAATAAAAAAATAAATTACTCATTAAAAAATATAAATGTAAACTACTAAAAATTTTTTTTTAATAGAAATGTATGTACGCGTAAAGGAAACAATTTTTTTTAAAAACAGTATTATAGCTAAGATTATCTGTGACAGTTTCACTTGCAAAAAAGTTATTTGCTTTCTTATAAAATTATTTACAAAATAAATAAAAACCAGTTTTGTGCTTGAAATCGAACGTTTCTAGACTCCGTTTGTCAAGCGATTTTAATGCCTATTGCCTACAATATAAGGTAGGTATACCAAGAATATACACATTTTTGGCTTGTAGCTTTCTCTGATGTCAGACTTAGTAGTTATACCAACTATCATTTTTATTACTGCGTTAAAGTTTTGTACTATTTCTTGAAAATGGCACGACTTTCGGGGAACCCTAAGCCTAAGCCAAGAATCAAAAACTTCGAGTGATTTTTAGAAATTGACCCTAAATGCTTCGTTTTAAAGCTTCAAACTTTACATGATATGCTCTACATACGTATTATTCGTATGGCTTTAATCGCATGTTTATAAATAAAATTACAGTATATATTTTGGATCGACTCTCTCGTGGATAAAAAAAATATTAAAAATACTTTTGTCCAGCTAGCATGTTCTAATCGATTCACTGTGCGACGCCTGGGTGGGAATCTTTTAAGAACAAATAATCAATTTCATTTGCCTGACTGGGACCTAAGAGATAAAAGATTTTCTGGTTACATTAATTTTCTTTCAAATCAACGTAGATCACACTTCTAGGAATTATTTGTTCTGTATATAACTGTATATGTGTACTTCCTTAGGAAATGTTCTGTTTTGTGTTGCGAGGGGTCGTAGGAAAACTTTTTGCTATTTTTCTTCTCGTTTTTAATGAATTTCAGGCAACCTTTTGCTGTGGAGGTATTTAAAAGCTCGATGATGAACCTATTTTTTACCGTAATTAGCTTTTTAAAATTACTCTTCTTAATGTTAGTGATGCAACGGACTTACTTTGACGGTAACGATTATTCGTGAAATAATCGCGCGCATACGAATGTTGAATTATATTTTGGACAGGCAAAAAACATTTTTTGTACAGATCCAGGAAAAATTATAACAAAGAACGATTTTTTCAATTTATTTATAGGAATAATAAAATCCGTAATAGATAATATATGTAGCTTTTTGCATTTTAGATACTATAAACAAGTTTTACAATAAAAAATACAATATTTGTGAGTTAACCTTCTTGCCAGTTCATGTACTTTTGATGTTTGCAACTCACATTATAATGCACGGACTAACATTTATTGAACGTTTCAAATCAATTTGCAAATGAAAGTGTGTGATAAATAAATTTGTCGTTTAAAAAAAATAGCAAATGTTAGGTTAGGAAAATTTTATGTTAAATTAGTTTTTTTTGACAATACATAACATACCAGTAAGTGTAATTAAAGAAGGTTTAATTTTTTCCAATTATAATTTCGTCCGTGTGTATTTTTAGCAATGTAATTCATTATACTCGAAATTCACGCTTGTGTAATATAACCGTTACAACAGAGCTCACATATAAATGTTTTGATAAAAGGAAGAAGCTGTTTCTTGTTCTTTGTGTCAATAATTAAAATGCAGCGCTGATTATGGTTTAGCCCTCACTGATCGTACCGAGTGACCGAAGAATCCACCTTCTCTGCACTCCGACCTTACGAATTCCTGCACACTTTGTATTTTGTTTTATCCCAGCCCACGAGCATATCTCCAACAAAGTGCTGCTGCGCCTGTAGCCCGCCAGCCTGTACTTGTACTTGCACTTGCCTTATCTTGCTGTTGTTGCCTTATGCGGGTAGCTACTTGCTACTTGGTGTGTATTGTCATTTCCCACTGTTCCCTATTTTCAGTCAAGAAGGTTCTTTGGGAAATAAGATTTTTGACATCGGACAATTGGTCAGTGGTCACTATGTACAAACCATGTACATAATGTAAAATAAGAAATCTGTTCGACTGTCTAAAGTAGCAAACACCAATATGACTAACCGAACAGGTTTCTAAACTAACAATTAACCATCACGATGTTTCCCCGCAGGGGTAAGCAGAGAGGACGGACCGCCAAAAGACTCGGCTTCGGCACACACTCCTTGCCTCATTCACATCCATACATCGTCTCTCACGTACTCTTCTATTAATCTGACTCCTGACATGGCCCGACTCGAGTATTTGATTCACTTGATCGTACCTTTTTTCCCCGGGCGTCCCGATTTCTTCTACCATTCACTCCTTTCTTCGTTTATTCGAATATCGAATCCTAGCTGTGCAGTACAATTTTGTCCTTAGCAACTTCGCAACAACTCTTGTAAAATAAACAGCCACTTGCAGCATCCACGAAAATGATCATAGTATTTTTTCAAAGATCAAAATCACTTTTTACGACCGGTATGATTTTACTAGAAATCAATTTATTAACCTTCAAACCCGCTGTTGAGAATTATCACAACTGTGTAGTTATACACTTTCGTTTACACGCATTCGTCGTTAGCTCCATCCACGATTTTATAATGCGCGCAATGGTGTACCCCAGGGTACGTCCTCAGGCCCGGCCATACAATTTAACTTGGCAAATTGTTTTGGCATTATTGTCTGACCCTCGGAATCTACGCACGCCGAGTGGGGTTGGAACAACGGATAAAACGCTGAATTATTCATGGACGGTAATTCACTCAGACCGGATGCGGAGCGTGCAATAAATCCGGGCGGAAGATTTCCTACGAGCTACGAGTGCGAATGATATACCATGTGTGTACATCGCATTATGCGGTGTGTCCCGCTTTGACCACACAGTATGTAAGTACTAATTATGCCAATAATGTTTTTTTTTCATATAAACCATAATAATTTATGCACAGCAGAATGCAAGTTCAACTCCAGCCTCCATACATACATTTTAAATTCAAACTCTTTCTAATGAATATAGTTTTATGGTCTTCTTTGACATATCTACCTATTTATATCCAACGGTTTATCCAATAAAAGTGATCTTTTTAACAGCATATTCCGCTATCTATAAAGTGGTAGGTAACCACGTATGTAAATGTCAGTTTTCGCTTATTATGTAAAGCTTATTTTAATCCAGCGGAGGATAATTTGAATTACATATTAACAATAAAAGTTAAGTAGTTTCAGTAGATTAAGTAGATCACGCCTAAGTATGAAATAAGAAGTCGAGGGCGTCCCACAAAGACATGGCACAATCAAAAGCAATAGTTAAAGATGGAAACTGACAAAAGTTAAAGTAGCAGGTTATAATAATTGATTATATAACAATAAGTGTGTATAAATAATTGTTACAGTTTGTTTTACGCAAAACTTTACACGCCCTAAGCTATCCAACCAACGGTAAAGCTAAGGTTATGTCAATGAAACTGCTATTATCGGTCAAAAGCTATTTGCTTGTGTTAATATATGTTAACAAAAAAATACTGTAATACTTTAAAAAAAAATTTATACCTCTTGTCACCAAAGTGGTTAATTATATGTGAAGTTTTTAAGGCTAAATGTCGAAAACTTTACAGTCGTCCTTCACTGATGAGAGGTGTTATCAAAAGAAAAAAACTTTTCTGAAAAATGGTTTAGTTTCGCGGCATTCCTCATACGAGTATATCCTCGTCTATTTTAAAAATCGATCAATAAGATATTTTATAGCCGGGAACACCTGACTGTGACGATATTAAATTGCATTATAAAACTACCTCGCACCTCACGGGTGTATGCAATAGTTTCTTTAGTCCTGATTTATTGGCCATTTAAAATTCCACTGTTCCTAGGTTCCTTCTGGATCGGTATTGGATCGATAGCATAGCCTCGTGAAAGCATTGAACGGTCTCTGTTTTTCTATTTTCTTACACTTTTTTATAGTTTTTAATAGCATTTCTTTACTTTACTTTTTACCCGGTTTCGCCCAAATTCCATCACATTTTTGTTGAATCAATTTGTTATTACCTATTAAACATTATTTGATAAATATGAAATTTTTAAATTTATGTGAATATATTTCAAAACTCTGAGTTCACTCTAAACCTCAAGGTGTGAATGACGTTGCGAACAAAAAAAAATTATTGATCAAGAAATTTCACACAGTAAAACTTGTACAACTTTCAAAACGCTGGAGCTCATAGATAATATAAATTTTACCACATTTGTTTTGTTTAGGTATTTTACATTTATGGAATTCTCTAGTGTGATTTAATTGAAATCTCGTCTATCGAATGTGGGTAGGTAATATATCGCTCAAAATCTATTCGTATTTTAATACAGAATATCAACTGAAACAATTCTCAATTTTATTTCATTGCGTAGGTACCGAAAGAAATATTTTTCATTTCTCAATCAATTTTATCTGAACTAAACAACTTATTTATGCTGGAACTCGACAGAAAATAAGTATTTGTCCCTAATTAAACCTGGGGGAATACCGGAGGGATTGGTATTTTTACGAAATTACTCTGCGAATTGTTGCAAACAAAAAAGAGTAGTTAAAAGTTGGGGCGCCCGGGGCAAGTTGGCGTAAAAGGGTCGCACCGGACGCTTCATATTTTCTCCGATGACCTCGGGGAGCGCGGGGCTGATTTCCCGGTTGAGAAACAATTTTCAATTATTAAAATTTATATTCGATCTTCCGTCTGGCGCTAAACCAAATAGATTGGCGCGGGAACATCATGCCCCATACTGCTCCAACCAGGACCATCCTTCTTAATATTGCCCTATCTCACCCAGACTGTATTAACGTACCACTTTATGGGAATCACACGCTATATTCAATGCAGGATTAAAAATATGAAATATTGGAGGTTTAGCTTGTGTCCAAGCTTAGGGCATCAAATATTTTCTCATTTGGAACGATGCTTATGTAATATTACAAATTTAATTTGAATTTGGTAAACAAAATGTTTTTTATCATTTCCATTTATTCTGATTTTTAACCAGCGACCTCGGGGCCCTTAACCAAAGTTACCATTAATTTGATAAAAAATGAAAAAATGCCTGTATTATACATTTTTTTTCAAAAAACGGTATTGATTAACTACTAACCTAAGCCATTGAACGTACCCTAATTTTTTCATGAGATAAATATCTTAGAATTAATAGTGTAAAGTAAATATAAACCAAAATCAAAATTTTAAAATTTTTTCAGATAATACATACTAATAAGTACCCAAAAATGTTATCTCCCCATAAATCAAGCTAAGTACCTATACTAAGAGCTCGACGTACGTCAACAATAATCGTCATCTTCCTTCTCACGCGTCTTGTATGAAAATGAAAAAGACAGTAGATACCATAACGATGACGTCACTTACGCTCTCTCACTTATACTAGTTCTGTGCATTGGCGGCTCGTGACTATTGGGTGTATTAGAGTGCGAATTTTACAAAAAAAGGCATTATTGATGTTGTCGTACAAAAAAAAAACAAATTTTCAAAAAAAAATTGTTTTCAACCACAAACCCATTTTTGTAATATTAGCACTCGAGTACACCCAAAAGTCACGAGCCGCCACTGGTTCTGTGGACAGTAGACCTTATGACCAAAAAAGTATGTTACTCATTTTCTATGATTTAATAAATCAAAAACCAAAATTTCCTCTCAAATCATATGATTTGTAAGTAGGTGCTTAAATACCTGCTTACTTAATAACTATAAACCACTTATTTTATGTAAGATTTTTTTTTATTTCGTATAAGGAATTAACAGTTTGTTCAAAGAAACGTCACTATCGCAATGACATTTCTTTTTTCAAACTTCATGCAGGTAGGTACCATAATATTACAAAAATGCGAATGTGATATTCCAAATAAACCTGCATTTGAGAAAAGAATCTGAACTGAACCATTAAAAAGACCACCATCTTTAAACGGAAATAAAACCTACAAACAAGTTTACATAGAGACGAATTTAAAACGAAAATAAGAATAAAACATTCCCTTGAACTTCGTGTATTTCGTATTTCACTGCACTTAAAATACACGAAGACAGTTTGCCAAACTATTTATATTAAATAGGTTATTTCTATTGTATTTCCAATTTATTTGTTCAATTTCCTCACTATTTGTACAGCGAACAGAACAAGAGTAAGAAGTGTTCAGTTTCACATCTCCCCTCGCCGGCGTAATCACCCGATCTCCGTAAGCAATTATTCCCTTGTCGAAGATAAATTGCCTATCAATTCGTTCTGCCCCATTCAATGATTAACTGATCCTTCATCCTCATAATTATATTTCCCTTATGTTAGTGGCACCGCCATTTGTGATTTCTGATCCGTGCCTTTGTATTATTATTTCTCCGTATAAAGTATTAATGGAAAACTGCAAAAAATGCCGACAGCTACTTATGTTATAGACCGCCAGGATCGCCCAGGCGATAAAACTGTCAATCTCAATGATGACATTTTCATATTATCTATAATAAGGAATACAAGCCAATTTGTTTTATTCATTCCCTTTCTTACTTAAATACCAATTCGTTTTCATTTTGTACAAAATTTTAATTGTTTGAATATTTTAAAGCTCGCAAATACGATCGAAATCTGGCGGAGTATGCGTGACGTCATACGTACCTAGGTTTTGTCCGTTAACCGGTTTCCGGTTGTCCGTTGTCCGGTTTTGACCATAACCAAACGGGTTAGTATGAAATCAACAAATCCCAAATCAAACACGAGAAACGTTTTTCTCTATTGAATTGGGTAGTTACGTTAAAAAGAAAACATTTTTATTGTAATTAGTTTTTTTTTAGTTTAACATGTTTATGTTTTTATATAAAAGAAATATATTTTTAAATAAATAAAAAAATAATAATAATAATAATTTGCAGGAATTCAAAAAAACATGAATACTTTTCTAATAATTTGAATACTGCAGTGGTAACTTGTGTGCGAATCCACGCACTGCGACACCACGCAAAATTGCCTGCAGTTTTAATGCACGTGGCCGACCAGCGATCTAATTTCTGTCAGAACCCGCCGACCAATCACAGGACGTTTAAGTCTCTTATGGTTTAAATCATTTTTAAATAACGATTTATAAATTCTACGTGTTAGAATATATATTAAAACTTACCCTCAGCGTGTGTTGATCTACATGAAAGTATATATTTTAAAACATAATATTTTTCACTCAATTTCCTAATAACTAATATTGATATTTCAAAGCTGAATCTTGGGTGGCTGACTAGGGTTGCACCTACTGGGTGACCGATTGGTAGAACTGGAAATGCTCAACAATCTGGTCGCCAGCCACCAGGCACCTTGTAACAGGCGTAATTGCATTACATTGTAAGCCGTCACCAGCACAACTCCTGACTGACCGAGCACAATATTGCTTCACCTTGAATGGGTGCCAATCCCGGTGACGCGTGACGTCTTAATAATGTTGATTATTGCCAATTAGCTCAAAACATATTATCACACCCTTCACTCATTATGGTCAACATAGAGGATTGACTAACACAATAATATCTAATAAAAAACTAAATATTTCACTAATTTTTTAATCGCCTTGTTATTATATTACCTATATGTAAAGTTAACCCGACTTCCCCCTCTGTTTTCAAAAACTCTAAGCTATTTTTTGTCGTTATTTATTTATCTTATATTATTTTATAGCTCATGATTGAAATATCTTAATAAGCTCAATATTAGAAAATCGATTTTGATTTGAATTTTGAAATTTGATTAACTGTCCTAATATATTCACGTAGATTAAGGACGGGTTGTTTCGGAGACTTTGAACAATTCATCAAATTTCAACGTTCATTTTCCAGTTCTGTGAAAGATTTTTTCAAGTTCTGTTTTAATTTCAGTTTTGTCAAGCAACTAACCTATAATGATATAATAACAGAACTTGAATAGGACTTTCACAGAACCCAGAAATGAACGTTGAAATTTGATGAATTGTTCAAATTCTCCGAAACAACCCGTCCTAAATTAATAAAAACTGATAATTCGACGTTGCAGTCCACAGTCAAGAGCGAAAATTAAAAAAAGAAACAAATAAATCCAAATTTAAACAGTAGTACCTACCTACAAACAGAATACATAATATTTCTTACTGTATTTGGGTATTTTCGGCAAAGTTTGTGCATGATTTTAATTTTTTCCATTACTTTCAGGTTTTATTTTAAAGTTTCCACCAATATCAGATTACCAATAGGTCACCCAAAGATATTAGAAGAACGAGATATGCTATGTTGGCCTCCGGACCGTAGCCGGAGTACTACCTAATTAGGGTACTTTGAACGGTATCGGGACGTGTACGCACAGAAATCTGTTCTATGTATTAGTGCGGATACCTTAGCGTAAGCGAAGGTGTGCAGTAGTATTGGTGAACAAAACCGGCGACACTGGGCAAAACAATTCCACTCAGTACGAAATGCGCATAGCACATCTCGTTCTTCTAATATCTTTGAGGTCACCCCAAGTGGTTCTTTATATTTGGTGATTGAACATGAGTGCCCGGGTTCATCGGGTGGGGTGTGTTAAGGATGCGCCTGCCCACCAACTGCGTGAGGTGCCAGATCAGGAGAGGCTGGTTCGGGAAGACCCTTTGACCTCTCCATCTGGTCTCTCGACCCATCGCCTTGCGCCGCAGCGGGAGAGATATGTTCATATGTCCATCACTTCTGGACACACTGATGCCTTAATTCTTACCCAACCCTCATACCTTTTATCTTCTCAGAACTTACTCTCCTTCCTTTCCTTAAAAAAGAACCTCCACAAAGCATGATATAGGCCCTGCAGGGAATTATATTCCTCAAGGCCTCCTGTGTGGGGTTCATGTAAAAAAGACTCTGTTTTATTGAATGTACATAGAAATGGGACATGGTAAAAACACACTTATTTAAAAAAGTAATTAAAATATATACGGGTTCGTCAGATTTATTTAACTGCCTAAATAAAGTTAAGGCGATGCACTACGTCGTGTAATATTTTAAATTGAGCCGCTATCAATAACAACCCTTACGTAAATGGCGATAAGGTTTAAATTCCCGTTAAACACCATCCGCCTGTTTTGATTTATGCAAGAAAAAAACATGGCCAAAAAGTGCCTTTTATTTTATTTTGTGGATGTTCTGGCATAAATATTTAATTTTTTTCCGATCATTTTATAAATAACTTAATTTGCCACATTATACAATAAAATCATAACCGAAAATGGGTTCGTAATTAGGAGATTTTGAACTTTAAAGTAGTTTTCATAGGTCTATACATTATTTTTTCTGGGCTTATAAAAAGACTTATAAAAGAATATAAAAAATACTCGATTATTTCAAAGGTCAAGATGTATTCTACTCGCAGTATTTAATTGAAGCATCTGAAACATTTCTAGGCGACCAAATTTTCAAACCAAAAATACATGATTTTGCATTACTACGTATGGCATCGCCTTAATGAATAAATTTGAATGTCAGAATTATATAAGTTTGCTATATTCCACAATAAGTAACTGTGACAAAAACCAATCAAAATCGTGGGATGTGACAAAAAACGGAATGTACAAACTGACGAAAATTCCCATCAATCACCCGTTATTTTCTTCCATGTTCTAAATTTTAAAATCTTTTTGTTCGGCTCTCATCTTCCTACAATCTATTCTTCTCCTTTACCGCTGTCTCCTTGATCTATTTAAAACCACTTCAGCCAACACACTACCAGTCTTGCCGTGTTGTGTTATTCAATACACCTGGTATATATATACGTACACAGCTAGCCCTGATGCGGTGTCGCGTTTCGGCAGTTCAGGTTTCTTTGCTTGTATCAATGTGCATTCTAGTATAATATAAAAGGTACCTATCATTACTAGTACTTATTAATTAATTAACTATCTAAAATTAAATATTAAATCCTGCTGCTGCTGATAGTTGGCCAATTAAACACTGAAGATGGCTTTTTATGGCTATTATTTAAACTTATTTTAAACGTGATTTTTTTCCTCAAAAGATTCCCAACTTCCCTCAACCGTCTGGAGCCAGTGACACTATGGCATCCCTAATTGGGGTATTTTGTGAGGTTGAAGGAAACGGAGAGGTGAAGGATGTGAAAAATCGAAGGGGGGGGGTATCTGGCTATTCAGATCTAAAGCCATTTCAAGCAATAATGGTGATTTTTCACCAGGGCGATACTGAAATTATCTACAACTCTGAAACGTACCGCAAATAATAAGACAAATCAATCAAAATAAATTTAGTTGCACACGCTAGGATTTGTAACGACGCGATTTTGGTTCTAGAAAATTTAAAATCTCTTCAATATATAATTTAAAATATCAATATTAAACAAAATATGAATATTACTGAGTAAAAAAAAAATCTTCTCCTAAAAGAGTACTTTTCCCGCCAATGACAACATCCGCTGCAACAAATGGCGACTAATACCATTATTTTTTTTCCCAATGGACTATAAAAGGCACCATGTACTTTTTTACTCAAAATATGGCCAGAGCATTGATTTTAAAAGAAATTTAGTCTATTTCTGCAATTCCACAAAAAAAAACACGAAACGTTCCATTTTTTGCACTCGCTCGCAGCGAAAAACAGAGGACATTGCAGCAGATATTATGTTTGAATACATGCAGGAAGGGTTGACTATTTGATTTTTTTAAATTATTTAAATTAAGTTTGCTAAATATCACCGCGATACACTGTTCAATATAATATATTCTTTATTTAACAGATTTTAAAAACAGTCTGATAAAGTATAAGGGATACAAGTAACTACTTTCTGTATTATTAAGTAGGTACTTTTACCATTTTCCCCATACTTTTTTATATTAACTCTTCTCAGAAGGCTCTTTAGAAAATAATTAGGTCAAATTATTAGTACTCCTGTTAAAAATGGGACTGCAGACCTTTGAATGAATTGACAGATTTCCTTAATAAAGTATCAGTAAAATGTGTTATTAGGACGCCGGAAAACATGTTCATAAAAGTAATAATAATGTCGCATTTCGTCATTATGTTTATCGGGAAAAAAACACCTGCATGAACACACGTTAGTGAAGGTACCAATATTTTTATCAGGAAATGGATTGCCATCATTTTTTTAACAGAATTTCAATAATTCCGGACTCATTTTTGTCCTGTGTGTGTGCAGGGCATTTTTGACAAGAGCCGGAAATTGTTCCGCAGCCGAGCTGTTGAACTCAAGAATGAAACGACCCGTTCTTTCGTGACAAATTTCAATGTCAAATGTACAATTGTTGAACATCGTGGACATCATTCCCTCCTGACGCCTGTATTCTAAATCTTATATCATATCAAGAACTCAAATATTTATCTGTTAAACGTAAACATTTCTATCAAGAAGATTATTTGTTTTCACTGAAAAATTCCATGAAAACCACCACTATTTTGAAGGTATATCGATAGATCTCAATAATTCCTTGTGTTATCACTTATTACTGTTATAAGTTATCACAACATATTATTTTCTGACCTCTGTCAACAGTCATCTTGTATACATAAACACCAGGTACGAGTATATGCACCTACTGTACTATCCATACTAATTTTAATATTCCTTGTTAGCTTTGTATATATGAGTATTTCAAAAGTTTGTTCAATTAACTCACAACCCTTCATCTTCCTTACTTTAAACTACATAATACGGGCATGTATGCCCGTATTAAGTAGGCATGCACGCCTAATTTTATGGACCTAAGATCCTGAAATGTAAGAAGATTTTATTTTTGTAAGGGTAAAAGAAAAAAAACTTTTTTAGAAAGGTATGACCGCATGACCCCCAGGAATGGGAACATATTACGATCGTATTGAGACGAAGATAGCGGACTTTGTTAAAAATCTGGTTGATTTGACAAATATCGATGGGTCGCGTAGTGAAAATGTAAAAAAGTAATAATATGTATTTGCAGCAAAATATTTTTAATCGAAATATCGATTAACTAAAGGGAAACGGAACGCATAATCGAATTGGCTAGATTTCGATGCAATTCAAAACTGACCGGGTCAATGACATTACAAATGTCATTGACCCGGTTAAAAGTTAGCAACAAAACGTGAAATGCGAAAATGACCTTCTTTTTGAGGTTTGGAACAAAGTGGTTCCAGTCAAAAAAAAATCTTGTATTAATATTATAAAGAATACAGATTTTAACCCGAGGAGTAACGGCCCTCTTCCTCGTGTAGCTGTACCAACGCTGCAGCAGAGTATTAGGGAATAATTATGAGTAACACCATGGAAGTTTGATCTATACCGATCTGAAAGACAACCGTTTTAATTTTTTTTAAATTAGAATTTAATTTAATTTAATTTAATTTAAATTAGAATTAGTGTATTTCACAACAATAATTTATATAAGATCTTTTGACAAACCATTGGTATTGATTTTTCTATCAGAAAGAATTTCGACATTTAAAAATGTTTGATCAATAAGTCACTCACATAATATTTTCTTTACACCGAGTAGTTTTCTTACAATTTGCTGACGTAATAATAATTCCATCTCGTTCGGGAAGCTTCATTTCACTTTGCGATTCATTTATCTTGCTCATATTTATAATTACCAAACCCCGCAGCATTCCTGACAGTGTAATTCATAATAATGCTATGCACATAGCCTTGAACGCGCAGCCTGGGTAGAGCAGATGCTGCCTACATCCACTATCTACACATACTACCCACTGGCACTGGTAACTCGAGCAAACAAACAAGCCCCTACCTATTATAGTTATACTAATGTAAAGTGCGAAGTGTAGTAATATGTTTGTTGGTGTAATGGTGCATGTTACATTTACACCATCAGATTCAGTTACCTACAGGGCTGCGCCAAGAATGATAATCGTGACGTGCAAATATAAATGCGCCCTGTTGTAGACTTCTGAGGTTCAGTGGGTTCCATGATAACACAGTGACAATTCAACACACTTTTAGAAGTGATATAAAGTCATTAGAAACGATGAATTTTTTTTTAAACCTTACCTAACCTAACCTACTTAACCCAGTTAATAAAGTTTTTGTTTCATCACTTTCCATGACTTCATATAACTTTTTAAAGATGTGATGAATTGAAGGTTTTCCTATCGTTTCGCTTGGGTAGAATACAAATTATCATTTTGATGATTTATCCAGTCACCGGTTCAGTGTATGGAGTCACGAAGAACAGCAGTTCTTCTGAACTAATAGAGCTCTGGCTTTATGAATTTTGCACACATGTTATGTCTTTTGGTTTTCCAAGTCAACGCAAATACATCATTTATGTAATGGGTTGTAAATCTTCGAAATTTTCATTTATTTTTTTTTATTGATATATGATTACGTGTGGTTTTTTTGTAATATTTCACCCTCCATGCTAGGGATGACCCTGTGTTATGGCGGGTGAATTTCAACTGTAATGATTTCAGATTTTCACGGAAAAAAGTACTATCGCGATTTATTTTTGAGGTATTATGCCGTACTTTGCTGCCTCCTTCTTTATCCAACGTTTCGGACAGCGTTAGAGTGTCCATCATCAGGGCAGATGTGTAATCATACAAAGCTTACACATCTGCCCTGATAACAACGCTGTAGTATATAGTAACAGAAACGTAGTCCGAAACGTTGGCAAAGGAAGGAGGTAGCGTAGCACGGCATGATTCCCCAAAAATAAATCACGATAATAGCCATATTATAAATGTCTAAAATTTTGATCTACATTTTTCGAATGAGGAACGCTAAAAATGAAGTTGATGTGTTACTTTAAAAGAAGGAAAAAATCATTTATAACATGTACAACAAATCGCATTATTTACGTGTGTAGACAAAAATAGTAAATCGTTTTGTTTTTAAAATTATATTAAATTTTTAAAACACTTTGCTGATCTTTTCGGCGTCTTTGGAACATTTTTTATTGTTTTTTTCTCTCTCCTTTTGCGGTCAAGATCTAAGGACTAAATATCTTACGCAGTGGTCTATTCAAAAGAATCACCGTTGCGAATTCCCAAACAGTTTTTTCTGTCCGTTTTGTCCATTACACCATATGCCAACGAGATACAAAGCCAACTGAGCCAAAAACTAACAAACATAAAAAAGGTTCGGCTGGATAGGAATGGCTCCTTAAGGCGAAATAGGTAGACTTGACCTGAAATTTGGCATTTTTGAGGCCAGTTTTAGACGTATGGACACTATTTTAGAAAAAAACACAAATTGTTTTCGAAAGATCGTTATTTTATCTTGTAAAGTAAGATGTTAAATTTTGAAAAATAATATTATTTTCATTTCATAATAAAGTGTTACCGTTGGACGATGCGCAGATTTGTTGCATTTTCAAAGGTGAATTTGTATTATACAACAAATATTTCAAATCATATAATAATACAGTATAAACAATCAATAAATTATCTATCATAAGTATGTATAAGAATTTTGTTTTTATTTCAAATAAAATTACTAATAAATAAATCCGAACACGCGTTTTGTGACGAAAATCCCCCAATTTGACTATTTATTCATGGTCTTACAAATTGGTATAGTTCAGATTATTTTACAAAAATAATTTACCAGGACATTATTGAAACATTAGAAATAATTTATAATCAAAAAATATATTCTTAAAGTATATAATAGTAATTAATTTCGATTCGCGTTTGCGCATTTTTATTAACTCGGCACAAGACGAAATATTGTCATTCTCCGCCGCGACCGGGCGGCAAGCGGACGTCTAGTCCACGCCGGTCTAGTTAATAACATTTTAGAGAAATTCCTCGCTTAAAAATGGGGAGGAAAATACCCTCGAAACAAAAGTTTTATTAGAAAACACAAATTACGACATCAAAAACGTACGTGGGATATATATTTTCAAAAAAAACAAAGGTTAATGATATTTAATTATCCGTGTACATTGTACGTACTCATATGCTACAGGGTCGTTCGAAAGAATCAGTCAGAATAAGCACATATTTTTTATAACATTTGGCGATAATTTTGTGTTGTTTAATATCCAGGGAAAAGAATCAACTATGGACTATCAGGAGTTTATGTCTATCATCGATGTTTCATGTATAAATGTTAAAACTTATGCCAAAGTACGTGAAACTGTTTGTGATTGGTGGTCAAAAAGTGCCACGAACCAGATGAATTTTGATTCGTGATGTGCGATTCAAATCATTTTATTGTTCACAATTTCTATTTTATTATACAATTCACTATTATATTGGTATAGTTTACCATATTTAATATTTTTTGTGTTACTTTTTGTCAGTTTCATAATGTCATATTGTAAATTGAGCTTCTTGTTTTAGGAAAAAAGACGAGTTTATGTTTGACATACTAACCTATGATTTTTCAATCGAAATTTACCTCGTGAATTTAATAACATTTCGAAAATTATACGAGTCTGGTCGCTCCGTTAACCATGAAAGCGATACAATATTATGCAATCGAATAATACATATTATGTAGGTAGGTACCGTAGAAAATAGTTGGAAATAAAACCTTGTTTTAATATATATATACTACTTCAGTTGTAAGGAATAAACCCTCTTTTCAATGTCATACGTATCAAATCAAGTAATACTTTAAAGGTAAGTATTAGAAATAAAACATACCGATAATACCTTTCGGACAAACGAATAAATATTTAAAACAAAAGATTTTTACTCACTTTTGGAAAACCTATGTAAAATAAATTTAAAAAAATCAAATTAAACAAATATTTGATTTTTTTTATATCTTCCATATCAACGCACTGCATTTGTATTTATTTATGTTTACGCTCTCGGACGTATAATTTACAAATATGTATGTAACTACTTATTAGGAAGAAAGCTACAACCGAGAAATCATCAACAATAATTGTTATTTCATCGGAACCATGCTGTAGTTTTCGTCAGCCGCGCGGATTTACGGCTCGCAGCGGAATGAATTCGGTGTTTCTGTCTCGTTCTAAAAAAAAGTCCGATCGCAAGACCGTCTTTTAACGAAATTTGAATTCTCGTCCGCTGGTTAAGACGCCTTAAAGTGTTTTTCAAATTGATTAATTTTAATAAAATTTCTTCAAATAAAACTCCATGTATTTTGAAATTATTCCTTATTCTTCATTACCCCTCATATTACATATTATTTTTCAAATAATATTACACTAGTAGTTCTGTGAACAGAAGACCTCACGTCCAAAAAATGTATATAAGTAACTAATTAACTAAAAAAATGTACGTTTCTAATTTTCTCTTCTTTGATTAATCAAATCCGATATTTCTTCTGAAATCATAAGATTGGTATGTAGGTACTTAAATACCTACCTACTTAATTATAAACCAAATATTTTATGTAATTTTTTTTTTTCAAATATGGAATTATACAATTTGTCCAAAAAAAAGTCACAATCTCATTAACAACTCTTCTTTTAAACATGTTCAATCGGGTAGGTACCATAATTTCCGAATAAACACCACGATTTCACATTTGAAAAAAGATTCGTTCTTAAATCGTGTTCAAATAAGAAAGTGGATGCTGCAAATTGTCTAAGCCGGAAAAGGAACGCACAAAAAAATCACAGGCAGACGAAATGCAAAAACAGTTAAAATAGGACTTCGCTACTCTCAGTAAAATATAAATACATACTTAAAAACTTCTAATGTCCGATAAAATTTCACATCTTTGTCCTGTAAAATTCGAGTATATCTTTTACATATTCAATCAGTGGCAGAATTTAAAATATTGCCTCATAATTTTATTCAAAATATGCGTCTGTATGGCCTATTTTCGTATAATATATAATAAAAATGTTTATTTGTAGGACCAGCGTTGTTACAACGTTCAAACTTTCAAAGAAATTACATTTTTATCCCCTCTCAATTTTTACGAATTTAAAACATTACCATATTTTTATCGGCTCTTTCTGAGAAACTGTTCTATTAATAAACCAAGTAGGGTTGTAAATTCCGTTGCATTTTTAATTTTTTACGATGTGTCAAAAGATTGGTATTCGTACAACTATTTATTTATTTAGATTGCGCACACGAAAGTTCTTAGAATTGAGGTTAGGGGCTTTAAAATTTGGTAGGTACCTACTACTGTTATCGCTTCTCTGAATATTTAGAATTTCTGACAAGTTTATATTTTACAAGATCCAGGTGAAGCTCTTTTATTATTTATTACTTCAATTTCAAACCCAACATTCACTTTATGGAGGGATAACAACGTTAGTATTTTATAGGGATGGGACTTAGAATTCATTGCATTATTTTATTGTATTCTTACTACTATTTTATCATCTCACATTTTATGGCTTTTCTATTTTCCTCCACTATCCTATTTTATGTAATGGGATTGAATATCGGCTTCTTCTGCGTCTTCCCCTCCAATAATTAGTATCCAATAGAATAGTTTATAAAAATGTATTTGACGAGATGGTGCCAAGAGGCTTGTTGTAAGTACCTACTCGTATTCGATCGTCTGCGCCTAGTTAGTTGTTCCTTAACCCTTCCAGCGTTTGAGGGTCATATATGACCGGGCGTCCATATTTTGGAAAAGCATTTAGATATTTTTTCTTTCATGCGAAAATACATTGTTTTTTTGATGTTAGAAAGAGAAATAATAATTCTTTCTTGTTTGCCTCAAATATTCAAAATTGAATCAATCCATAAAATCCTAAAAATATCCAAAATGAATAATTCATATTTCGCGCCGCTATCGTAAAAATCGGTTTAACTTTAAAAAATATATATTTTTTTATATGAACGAGATAAAAGTGAAGGTACAGTTTCCTTTTTTTTGTATTAGGCAATTCACCCTAAAAAGAGTGCTATGTGTACAGTTTCCTTACAAATTCCCCAAACAAAACAAACGTGTTTTAGAAATATCGAGTTCTATCATTTTTTCTTTGATTGGAGTAAAAAATTTGGTTAGCCAAATTTTCGACAACATTTTTCAAATCTTTTTATTTAGAAATATTAATGTTTATTTAAAATACATACACCGGAAAGATAATTTTATCTAGTTTCTAAAATAACATTTGTTTTTACGGAAAATTAAAAAAATAAGATGTATATATCGCATTTGAAATACTTCTAAAACAGCATTTGTTTTTACGGAAAATTAAAAAAATAAGATGTATATATCGCATTTGAAATACACAGATAACATTGCAAACTCAACAAATGTGATGAAATCACTGAAGGGTTAATAAAATAATTTATTTGCTCGTGAGTGTGTGTAGAGGAGGTGAAAAATATATGTCTATTGATCTTTATTCCGCGTGAACCGCTCTCCTCGACTCGCGGCAAGCATCCTGCAAAAAGAATTCTTCAAAATATCTCCTAAGATTGCAGCAAAGGGTCTGTTATTATAACAGTTATGATGGCAGTACTACTATTATAATAATGTTTTGGGATTATTAATATAATGATTCTCGGTACTTTAGAGATTAGGTTTATTGTTGCCATCCACAAAGATTCGTGCTATCTAGTTGCGAGCTGGGATGGAAGAAAGAGATGAATACATGGGATTTTATACTACTATAATATATCTGTCTTGCTTTTCACTGACGAAGTCAAACACCTGTCTTTCTTGTCCCACAGAGTCAAAAGAATTTATGAAATTATTTGTGACCGATAATATATTGGTTTTGCTTTTTTTATAAATGCACGAGTTATCAATTTCTTGGCGTATATAATATTGTTTTTTACGGAATTATCGTTATGAGAAACTGAGTAATGCCGCCAAAAGAGCTAATTTGTATATGGAAAGAACCGAATACAGTTGAATAGTTACTTATTTTTAATTATTTATTTTTCCTCTTTCACTGACTAATTATTTATTTGCTAGTTGGTAGCGTCTCGGTGCGTTATGCGGGCTGATAAATAATACAGCTTTTAATATATTTCATGTCTGTGTAGTGACTTTTACTAATAGAAGTTATTGATCTATCTTCACTGTTTATTTCTTCAATGGTGAATACCATAATAGCCTTTGAATATGCGTCGAGACAGTCCCAAGAGATGTGTAGTCTATCCTCTGCTCCTACTTCTTCATTAATTAAATAAATAATTGCTTACATATTCATGTCGAGACAATGGCGAGATACGGGTATTGACATTGTTGTAATATCTTCTGCGCCTATCCCTATATTTATATTACGGCTTATAAATATATCCCGAGACGGTTTGCAGTGTTGTCTACTGCGCTAACCCCTTCATTAATTAGTCATATAATGGATTATAAACCTGTATCTTAGACTAGACACTAGACAGTTCCATGAAGTATTATTCAATCGATAATATAAGACTGCTTGTGTTGCCGTTTGATTTTGACACGCTGTCATTACTCTGTTCAAATAGGTACCTACATCATAAATTATATGTAATTGACATGGAAACTAAATGCGTCCTTGAAGTGAAGTTTCTTAAAGACCGGTGCTATACAAATTAACCAATTATCATAACTACGCAATCCTGCTATCCATGTTTTTCGGTAAATTGTAACCAATTTAGGCTTAAATTTTACAGCCCGAACACTTTTCGGTTTTACAATTTACATACCCCGCCAGTTTTACATAATATTTAAAGATACCAACCTTATCTTAATAACTTGATAGATTCTTATCGACCTACTCATTTTCCTTTTCTCATTTACCTTTAACTAATTTACATAACATGTACTCCCGGATACCGGAAAACCGGCGAGTCCGCAACTAAACTTCTCACTAGATGGCGGCAGAACTACTCTCAACAAACTTTTCTGCGAACTTTAAATGTATAATTTTACTATGACAATTTTTAAATATTCAATTACTGGTGAATCCTTTATAACTTTATACCGTATGTTTCATTTTTAAATACTACAATAAGGGGATATGATGTGTTTATGTGAAGTTCTTAACCTTTTCAATGCGAGAAGTTTCGATTTGAGCACTTTCTGTACGCAGTACTTTCTCAGTTGTATTATTGTAGAAAATTGCTGTTTTAATACGAATGTTGAAAATAATATGCGCTATTAATGTCATTGAATTTCAACAAATTTACGCTGATTACTACCAATCTAAATATTATTGGTGATATTTTGAAGTCGCTATGGTCTATTAGAGATCATGGTCATGATCAGGTTTCAATAAATAATATAGTCTATTATTCTATTATTCAGAGATTCTGGGTTCAATATAGAATGTAGTCTATTATTCTATTATTCAGAGATCCTGCGATCAGTATAGAATATAGTCCATTATTCTATTATTAAGAGATCATGGGTTCAATATAGAATATAGTCTATTATTCCATTATTAGGAGATCATGAGTTTAATATAGAATATAGTCTATTGTTCTATTATTCAGAGATCCTGGGTTCAATATAGAATATAGTCTATTATTTTATTATTAAGAGATCGTGGGTTCAATATAGAATATAGTCTTTTATTCAGAGATCCTGGGTTTGATATAGAATAGGTATAGTCTATTATTCCATTATTAAGAGATCATGGGTTCAATATAGAATATAGTATATTATTCTTTTATTAAGAGATCCTGGGTTCAATTCCTAGCTGTGGCTGTTATCTTTTTATTTTTCTGTGTCTTGTTCTGTTTCATGTTTCGTTTAGATTTATTAGTATTATCTTATTCTTCAATTATAACTATTATTGCCTTACAATATCAGTCCTCAATAAACCTAACCCTTAACATCCCACTAAAGCACTCCACCCACGGACAAAGATCTACTATTAAACTATATAACTGCATGCAGCCCACTTTGAAACAACCTGCTAATAATTCTCCAATATACAAACTTAATAAAAACATCCCAAACTAGATAAATATTAAAGGTAGTTCCACAATTTTTCCAAAATCTATTTACCCCAAACCAAATTTCCCATTCATAACACAATATAATTCGTACTTAAATAATACAATTACGTCTACTTTAAATGAAGATTATTATTGTCTAAATAAATTGGTAATGTTTTTAAATAGTTACATTAATTATTGTCTACATTTGTTTTGTTTTATTCTCTTTTCATCTTAATCGCTTCGTCAAATTCACTTCTTGTATATCATTTTCTTATATTTTCACTACATTAAACAGATTGTGGCACGCCATCAAAATATACCCTTATTTGAGGCGATCAGCGGAAGATTGGCTCAATCCACAAAGTCATCAAACCGCAAAAGTTATTTTTGGTCCCAATATTAGTTTTTACAGAATTAATATTGTTCTTCCGTCTGTGTAATATTATTCTTCCCTTTATTAAAGCAGCTTGTTTTAAAAAATCAATATGGCATTATATGAATTAGGCTACGCTGTTTTCCCATTTGATACAGTACAACTGCGTTCATTGGGAGTAATGTAATATGATATTTATGTCCTTTTCGTATTTCACTGATGGTGGGAGTAATATAATATGAAATATATGTCCTTTTGTATTTCGTTGAAGTGGGTGAAGATAATACAGATTTAATATTAAAATGCAAATTCGTGATTTCTCATTAAAATTTACGTGTAAGATATGTAGTAGTATAAATACAAGCGGAGTCCGTAATAAAAAAGCAAGGGGCGCTGTTTTTGCCCGGATCTGGAACAAGGCCGGAAGACAAAAAGTACCTACTCCTTCGCTACTCAGCAATTTCATATCTACATATAGTATATAAAGAAGAACGCAAGTAGATAAATGTATCACGTGAATAAACTTACCATGTTCATTCTCGTAATTTAAAAATACATTTATTTTACGCTTACTACGGTGTGTTCTGGATATACATGAAGATTTTTTCGGAATTCCGTAGATGTCACGAAAAACTGTTTGGAACACTTTGAATATATAAATAATAAACCTCTTATTTTATTATAATATTTTTTATCCATTAGCCACACACAGGATGCCCTCAGGAAAATAATTTCCCTGCAGGGTCTGTGTCATCTTTGGGGATGCTGTGTGGAAGTTGTTTTAAGGAAAGGAAGGAATTGAAGTTCTGGGAAGGAAAAAGGTATGAGGGATGGGTAGGAATCTAGAACATTTTACATTTTGTCGGTCTGTATATGTGTTTGTGCTTTCGTTTCCGGTTTCGAATATCTGCTTCATCAACTTTTTTTTTCAAGCACGCCTTACTTTGACTAGATGACCAACTTAGAATAGGTGGCTAACTTTAACTATTGTCCGATAAAGATATTTTTTTCGAACGTAAAATCTTCGTGTTTATTTTGACCTTATTCGCATTTTTTAAACGTTATGGTACCTACCTGAAGAAAGTTTTACTAAAGAATTGGCAATGAGGTAGTGATATTTCTTTGGACAAATGTTTTTTTTTTATTAAAAAAAATGTTACATAAAATGTACGGTTTATAATTAAATAGGTAAAAACTTTAGTATCACTTAAAAATCGTATGATTTCAAAGGAAATTTTGGTTTTGATATACTAAATAAGAGAAGCAAAATTGTAATGAATGGCATAGTTATCGGCGCAGAAAAAATAGAAAAGCAATTTAACCTAACAAATTAGCTTACATAAATATTTTCCCAACGACATTGCTGACAAATTGTAGAGTCCACAATTTACCATGAAAGGGAATGAATATATTAGATTCCTGCCACAGCTCAATATGCATTAAAGCTCTATGCTGTCATTTGGGAACAGGAAATACAATGACGGATCGCTAATATGCATTGACTACTGTAAACCTCCAAGTTGAGAACAGGCCTCTTGGTAAACGGGTATGAGGTACACTGCAGACATGAGACACGAGGGTGGGTGTTTTGTGAAGGCAGTCACGGACTGAGTTCCATTTTAAAAAAATTATTGCTATGGTGATAACGATAGGCTTCCTCAATTTTTAGCGCATTTTCGCGGGGCACTTTGAGATGATATGTTTAATGCAACAAAGCCCAATCCTTAGTCGAAATTTTGACTAACATACATATTTGAAATCAACTCTTTTCTAACTATAAATGCAACAAACACCAAACCCCGTACTAAAAATTGAAATGATTTCGCAGCTTAAAGTTTGTTGTTGTTTTTATTTATTTATTGGACAATTTGTATAGCGCCGCTTTTGTGAGATATCATCTCAGGGGCGCTTATATTGCAACACCATCCCATTCACGATTTGGTTGTTATTGCTCACTACATGGTATGGGTCATCATACAATTGCAAAACAACAAAAGCCAAATAATTACGAAATTAAATGTAAATGTTAATTTAAATTGACACATACATTTAACATTGTTTGTACTTCTTTAATAAATGTAATCTAAAAAATTACGTTTAGTATTCATTCTTTCAATTTCAGTTCGTAAATTTCGGGGTTAGGTTTTGTTGTACAAAACAATTCAAATTGTCTAGATAATCATTTTTTTTATTAACCAATATACATATAATACATAATTAAACAATATATATATAATAATATTATTAATATATAATATTAGTAACAATACCTCCCTAATTGAGAAATTCTCGTGTTTAGGGAGGGAGCACTATCAAATTGACAGTACTATACATACTTATCAGTTGTTACAATTTGGATGCATGAAGGACTACTTTTTTATATACTCGTATAATAAAAATATAAGTAGCAAATGTTTTTTTTTTTGTACATAATAAAAAATTATTTTTATACATAATGAAAATTATAAGATGGCATTTATTTTGTACGTAATGGAAATATAGGTTGCCACATCGTAACACATACTTAAAAATTATTTAATAGTAAAATATTTTTTGAGTTTTTGTTTAAAAATTTCATAATTCCTCTCGGATTGTATTTCTATAGGGAGTTCGTTAAAGCATTTTATTGCTGAGTATGTATAATGATGTTGGGCTGTTGTAGTATTAAGTTTAGGGATTATTATTTGTCCTAAGGTTCTCGGTCTGGTGCTAAATGACTTTATTGTTAGTTTGTCTTTATGGATTTGTAATAATGCGTTTTTTTGATAAATTTTATTTATTGGTAATACTTTGAATTCATCGAATAATTTTTGGGTTGAATAGTGTAACAATTAGTCTTAATAACAATTAGTTGTTTCTTAAGAATTATTTTGATGAGTCTTCTATGTACTATTTCAAGTGGGGTTAAGTTGGTTTTATACGCTCCTCCCCATCCTATTATTCCGTATTGCAGAACTGATTGGGCTAATGCATAGTAAACCTTTTGTAGCAAAGATTTATGTAATATATTTCTTAGTTTGAGGAATACGTAATAAAGTTTACGTATTCTATTTACAGTTTGCGCAATATGTTCATAATATGTTTATATCATAAATAAAGTATTCTAGATCATTCTAAATTTGAACTCTGAACCGCAAAACAAATCGACATCCGACTAAAAACCATAAACTGTATTTTCTAGAAGCGGCATTTTTCGGTTTTCTCTCGTTTTTTTGTATAGGTATGTACTTATAATGTGTATATTACGAGGTCATTTCCTTCACGGGGTGTGGAGCTTTGTAATAATTATTTTGTTCAATGAGAAGAATGTGTTTTGAAATCTGGGCGAAGCCGGATAGTATAGTGTATTTTTTGTGATCACCAAGTAAATTTCTTTTTTTTTTTTGTTATTTGTTTTTGGGGTGTTATGCCGTGTTGCGCTAACTCCTTCTTTAGCCAACGTTTCGGACAGCATTGCAGTGTCCATCATCAGGGCAGATGATGGACACTGCAATGCTGTCCGAAACGTTGGCTAAAGAAGGAGTTAGCGCAACACGGCATAACACCCCAAAAACAAATAACAAAAATACTTTTGGCCGTGAAAATCTTAAATCAAGTAAATTTCTTATTGATGGATAGTAAATATTTTTTCTTAAGAGTAGAACATAAACTTGTACAATTTGTGCTACGATATTTACAAGCTCAGAAGATACCTTCGAAAGTAAAATACGAGGAACACAATAGTCATCCGCTTTTATAACATGCGCACTCTCATGCTGTCCAATCCATACCTGGTTTGTCTCTTTCTCACATTTAGATTATTTTTCTTTACACCTATTGTTAGTCATGAGTCATGATACCAAACCTTCTCAATAATTGAAAAAACCTGAATATGTTGAAACCGTAGAATACTTAGGTAAGGGCCAATAGAATGTCGAGGTTTATTGATAATCCGCCGGCCCAGGCCGACCCCGGTGTTGGGAAGCTACCCAATAGGAAGTTATAATCAACGATGACAACTGACTTATATGCAAATCCGGTTCGGGACTGATATACAATAGCCGAGGAAGTGCTTCGTCTTCACAAATCCACCGGGAGCCGCTGCCGATATTGCTTAACCTTACGTGTTCTGTGTTCCGGGTATGTGTAACATACACGTCCCGAGGATATTATAGAATCCAGCTGTACCTGGGTACTTTCCTATAAGTATATATTGTCAATTTTTCAGTTAGATAGTTTGGTTCAGACAAACTCCTCTGGACAAAATTCGAGAGCTGTTATTTAAATAAATATAAATCAATATGATGTCACTTTTCTTTTTATAATTCAGTTGGGGCTCTTCTGCGGTTTCACATTTTTTTAAATCAATATTATTTTATGTTTTGTTTTCTATAGCCTCAGTTTTAGTTTATTTGGATCATATTAGTTTGTGTACACTTTTTTTTTTATAAAATGATTTATTCAGTGTATAAAGGTACGTACCGTAAATAAAATTAAAATTTAATAGAACCAACCGAGCACTTGCCTTTCAAATCTTATCTGCACACAGCAGGCCCACTTATTTTTAATATTTTAGTTGCTCTGCGGATGTCTTTTAAGAGAATGAGGGAATGAACTTTATGTGGTGTTGTAGGATTGGGGAAACACAAAATCCAACCACCATTTTTGCCAAGTCATTCCATAAAATTTGTGCAGCAAAATAATGTCAATTTTTTCCTGGTTTTTCACCGGAATCAAATAGATCTATGACACTATTTCTTCAGAGCGCATTTCAATTTAATACAAGTAGTCCAAAGATTGCAATACACCCTTTACGATAAAGGATGGCATCAAACTAATTTCCTTTTCTGAACAAAATTCAACACCAACTAATAATGGTACGGTATTGAATGAACATGCTATAATATATTGTAGTATTTTATCGTCAACGCCCTCGGGCCGTTATGAACTTCGCACTGTAATCAATTTGCTGATGTTGTTCTCGGGAGAACCATTTTCGATATCTCCCGTTCTGCTGTATATTTATAGCATCTCCGGAGAATCGTTTTTACGTATAAGAGTTGCGTTAAGTGTCGATATGTACAATTTTATTTCATCTTTATCCACACGAGCGATTTTTGGGACATTATGCCATTGTATAATTTTGAAAAAATGTTTGAAGCGATCGCTCGCCATAATGTGCCAATTTTATAAAACCTAAAAATATGGGATAGACGGTGAAATCTAGGTGGATTCATTGGCTTTAAACCGCAATAACAAAATTCATATGTTTCCATATTAAAATTTAGAGGAATGCTATTTATTAAATAATATGGTAAATGTATATATATCATACTAATCGCTCGAGTGAATATTTATGCTGGCCGTAATTTAGTATCTCCCTTTTGTATTGATGATGCAAAAATCAATTTTCTTTTCATCTTAATGTTATGTTATAGAATCGTGTTCTTGAACCACTAATTTAAAATGGCTTTGAACACAGAAATAGTTGTCAGGATATCTTATAAAGTCCAAAACACTATGTACCATCTCTACAAAAAGGAAACTTAAAAAAACTCAATTATCAAATTTATTTATTTATTAATTTACATAGTTATATAAAGAAGAGTGTCTGTAGCGGGCGGCGAAATTTTTTTTTAAATATACTGTTTTATTCCGAGATTGGTGAAAATTTGTATACTTTACCTTCAACGCAGTAGAAAGGTCACTGTCTAAAATAGGCGGATTAATTAATATTACTGCCTACAATCGATTTCGAAAAATCATAAAGCCCGGGTGACACTGGGGACACACTAGAAGAACGACTATCATACGGGTATGAGTCTAGTTTTGTTGTAGCTAAAGTCCAAAACACTAAGTACCATCTCTACAAAAAAGAAACTTAAAAAAACTCGATAATACAATTTATTTTAAATAATTTTTAATTATGAAGTTCTGTAAATTTTACACAAAAACTATAATTGAGAATCGATTCAATAGCATTTATTTATTTTAGAAAATTCACAAATTTCTTAATGATTCTTGTAGATTTGACTCTTGTATCTATATGTTGTATTTGTGGCATGCAGGGAAATCGTCCCACTCAGCCAAGTCTAGTTTCCGGACACTAACGGTGAAAATGTCATTTGCGGTTTGCAGTTGTAGATGTCAAACTGTCACCTATATTATCTCAGAGACTTGATCAAACTTTTATAATACGATTTCATTCACGCTGTAATGTGAACCATTTGGACTAAACATGACCTTACAATTTTGCCCGATAAATTATTTCGTTAGCATTGCTAAGTTGGCAACAGTTGACATTTTAAACAAGGTGCCTGTTTGTAAATGTGTAAGTTAAAGTTCACGTGACAAAGCCAATCATTTTCTGTCTGGTGATAACATCGCTATACATCCTTGGAGATAGAAATGATTGATGGTTTAGTGTCTATTCGTAAGAATAAAAGGAGGTAAAATAAGGAAAGACGTGTTTTAATCATGGGTGTTTTACACGATGCTTTTTTTCGTCGCGTTACCCATACGGAAATATTAAGAATCATATGAAAATAATTGTTTTTTTTTATTTTTTTATTTTTTATTGTTGATACATTTTTTTTACAATATTTCATATTTCAATTTAGTAATGTTGGCCTCACTGGGTTGTTTACCCGTGCTGAGGCCCCCATTTTATAATTTAAGAATTTATACATTTAAAAAAAATAAAAGAAAAACAACATTAAAATAAAGATAAATTTAAAATAAAAAATAAAGATTAAAAATTAAAATATAATTATAACACTAAAAGAAAAATATCAAAAGAGAATGTAAATCGGCATTTATAATGATAAAGGTCGAAACACATTATTAAAACCCGACGCGACCCGATGAAACGCGATGCGTGTTGAGTCGAATCAAATGTATTGTTTTCTTATGACCAGAAACACACTATGAACATCCGACGCGACGCCATGTCGGATGTTCATAGTGTGTTTCTGGTCATAAGAAAACAATACATTTGATTCGACTCAACACGCATCGCGTTTCATCGGGTCGCGTCGGGTTTTAATAATGTGTTTCCACCTTATATGTGTTAGTGCGTGTTGCGTGTTTTATATATATTTTTTTTGTGTTGCGTGTGTATGTTTTATTCTTTTATGTTATAGTATTTTGGTAATATTGTCTTTTTGTTCTTTAATCCATTTTTTTATTTTGTGTTTGAATTTATTTTTATTTTCCTCAATTTTTGTTTCAAGTGGAAGACTGTTGAATGCTTTAATAGCGTGGTATTTATGGTGTCTTTGTCCAAAGGTAGTGTTTACCGTCGGAGTTTTTATGTTTTCTTTGTACGCTTGTCTGACCGGTCTATTAGTGATATTTTGTGTTTGTTGGGGTTTGTTTTTTTGGTCGAAAATGTAGTTTAGTAGTGTTTTAACATATAATTGGCGTATATCAAGTACGTCACAGCTTTTAAATATTTGGTCTGTGTCGGTTAGTTTATGTTTTTTGAGTATTACTTTTAATATCGTTTTCTGTGCGATTTCTATTTGAGCGATAGCTGCGTTTGTTGCTCCTCCCCAAGCAATTATTCCATATTCTATTATTGATTGGCATAGTGCATAATATATTGTTTTCAATTGTTTTATTTTATATATGTTTCTTATGTTTAGGAAAATGTGTATTGTTCTGAGGAGTCTATTTGTGATTTGTTTGATGTGATGTGTCCATCTAAGATTATGGTCAATTAGGATTCCTAGATACTTTATTTGTTCTGTTTTTTCTAGAGGGGGGCAATCGCAGATGTTGGTGTTTATGCATTCGTGTATTTTTATGGTGTTTGTATTGTTCAAAGGTACTTACGATTTAATACAGATTGTTGCTATTAGGAAAAAAATAATATTTTGGAATAAATGTAATAAATCTTCAAAAAATGACACACCTTGAAAATACCATAGAAGTATTGGTCATTTGCCTTTACCTTTGACGTCAACAAATCAACAAAAATACGCTTGAAATTCACAATACCGAACAGTAATTAGTTATACACGTTCACAATTAGTAATAACCAAATATTACCTTTAGTATTTTTGTCAATATTTTCAATACAAAATGGAATAAACTTGTAACATTCCCACATAATATAGTTGCCTATGCGTAAATAATGACAGAAGACAGATTGAAAAACTGTACGAAAATCGGTACAAAAATAAATAAACTACGTCCTTTCGTCAATCCTGCAATTCATATGAAAATAAGACCTATATGGAAATAAGACGAAAAAAAGGATCGTGAAAAACACCCATTAGAGTAGTGAAGGTAGACCAGGAAAATAAAATAGGACAACAGAGCAGAAAGTAAGTTTTATACATTTTTTTAATATTCAATTTCTATTCTGGAAGAAGTTTTCAGTGAAATAATTAACATAAATAAATATGACAGAAGAAAAAGTTTTTATTAGGATTTCAAATTTCAAAACGTGTCTTTTTAAAATTCTTTTTGTAAAATTTGTTGGATCAAAGAATTTCGCAAATTTTCTTTTTTTTTCGACACAGTAAGTAATCATTGAAAACAATATTAATGACTATCAAATGAAAGATGTGAAACAGAAAAAATACAGTCGCATCTAGGAATTGAACCCAGGACCTATTCCTTTCCGGGGAAACGCTCTGACCACTGAGTTAATTCAATCATACCATCTTGCGTCATTTTTAATTGTATCAATTTGATACATATACTGTTTTACAAATTTTATTCAATAGCACCACTCCTCTTATCATGACGTGCTGTGCTAGAACATTCGATATGCCGTTTTGTATAACAAGTGATGGCGACGACTACGGTTGAAGTTTTCAGGCACGTTTTGACTGTTTAGTGGTTATTTAAAAGCTCCGACGTAGCATGCTGAAAAATAGCGTTGACCCAGAATTTCAGACAGAAGCTGTTGTACATACAAGAGTTTTCCGCTTCAGCAAGCAGATTTCTGCTTTATTATAGTCATCAGAGTCACATAGAGAAAAATGATCCTGTTATAAAAGTGATTAGTCATTCAGTATATATCTGGAACACGTGTTCTTTTCCTAATAAATATCATGACGGAATGTGACAATATCACTATGTAAACATCGTCAATATTTGTATAAACACGTGTTTCGCCGACCTCATAAAACATTCGTGTTTGATTGATATTTTGTTGGAAACTCTGTCAATTTTTTCGTTAAGGGCCTGCAGTCCCGTTTTTAACAGGAAAACGAATAATTTGATAAGATTTTTTTTAAATTAACAGTAAGTTTTATTCCGCGCAGGATAAATCCGGGAGTTTCTTTCATGAAAGCAACATTTTTCTGCTACACTTTCTTCACACATGTGTTTTTTGTAACGTGGGCGTTCTGTTTACACTTAATCAAATAATAACACTGTTGCGATACACGATAACACTAGCTCATGGTGGTCTCGACATGTGTTTTAATTAATGAACGTTATACTCAAAATATTAAAAGTGTTATGGCTTTTAAATGTAATTTTGTATACTATATGTACTAATCATTTTGTATGAGAAAAAGCTCCATTCTTCTTTTTCTAGCCAATGATAAAAGTGACATGAAGCTCGTTTGAAACACTTATTGTCTTGAAAAAAAACGCTTAGGTATTTCATATTGGATCTGTCCCATTACCCATGTCTCCTAGCGTATGAATTATGGACGAAAATTTAAAAACAAAATTATATTTGGTGTTGTGAGTGACATTCGAACGGAGTCGGAGAAGTCGAACGAGGGGATGTAAAGGATTATTGCCATCGTGGTTGAGGGGTAAAACTCTCGACTAGCAATCTGGAGGTCGCAGGTTTAAATTCTGGCGGATGCAAGTAAATTATATTTGATTGTGTTTTACCACAATTTATTAACTTAATAATATATAGTATATATGCGGCACGTTCCAGAATTAAAAATACTCTCAGTATCGCCATGGTGAAAATACCACCATTCAGAATTGAAACATTACTTTTTTTTATTTTATTTTATTTTATTTAAACGCCCATAGGTCTTTTACCTATAATAATGTACATCTTTATTTTTTTAGTTATACAGATTACATTAAAAAAAATATGTGTTAACAAAATATGTTACATAAAATACAAATTGTTATATAGAGTACCTAGGTACAAATAAGTGAGACGAAAAATAGAAAATCTGCCAAAATCCTCCAAATCTACCATAATGATAATAAGAAAGTATAACAATAGTTTACAAATTAGGTAAAAATAGTTCGCACATACTGCGTTTAAAGTTTGCCAAGTTCAAATTATTGTCAAATATGTACATTTATATTGTTTAATTGTTTGTTACTAAGACTGTCTAAACGTGGTATTAGTGAAAACTATAGTTGGAATGAGATGTATGTATGTAAAATGTTGATATTTGCGTTGATATTTGAAATAGCTTTAGCCATGTTTAATGACCAGATTAAAGAGCGTAGTGCTTCCCTACCTTTATTTTCCCCATCTCCTCCCCCTCTAGTTCAACCTCAGAACACACCCCAATTTTGGATGCCATAGGCTCTAGACGGTTGAGAGCAATTGGGACTCTTGTGCGGTATTCACAGAAAAAAGAAGAAAAACCGGTCATACAGGACGATATTACGACTTAAAAACAATGGTTTGAAGATTATTCCACAAGAAAATCTTCAATGGTTTTGAACCTGCGACCTCTGGGTCCTATGTCAAAGCCATTACCGCCTCACAACGGAGCTTTTCGATAAGCACAGACGCAAATATCCGCATCTACGAGTATGTAGTTACGGGTTGTTACTGGTTGTGCATGTGTACAGAGTCCGCTGCAGTCTCGAGTGTCGGGTCTGGTGCATCGGAAAAGGAATGAACGAACGGTCCGGTTCTAAATCTGTCCACACTTCGCGACGCCCGATTCGTATTGCCACCCATTCATTAATCTAACAGGCGACTAAATTCCAGACTCACCGATGGCCAACTACTAAATAAGCTATATTTACATTTCAGACTTAAGATACATATGTGTAAATTATATCCTTGGTACGTTATTAAACTTAACTATCGATTATATAAAAACTTGTGTGCACCGATTCTGAATTTTGTGGATTAATATTTTGTTTATTGCAGTGCATGGCACTTTAATTGTGATGTGTAAATTCAACTAAAGATCTTTATTTTTCATTATCCAACATACTAATTTAAATTGCCTGTGCGGTTCGTTAGTCCTGCGTGAAATCTGGTTCAATGAACTCAAATTTCTTTAAATTTAATTGTAATCTTGAAAATTAAAACTGATCATGTGAAGAATTAAGACAAGCGAAACATTGGGTACTTATGATACAATAATTTATTAAAAAAAATTTAATTGTTTTTTTTTTTTTCAAAATAATAATTATGGTATTCCGAGTTTTTTAAGATTCTGCGCTGTTTCCAAGGTTCTTAGAAAATGTGTACTTTTCTAAGAACCGTGCGCTGCATATTGCCCTCACGAAAAATTAAATAATTGATTAAATATCAATTTAAGGCGATGCCATACGTAGTAATGCAAAATCATGTGTTTTTGGTTTGAAAATTTGGTCGCCTAGAAATGTTTCAGATGCTTTAAATAAATACTGCGAGTAGAATACATCTTGGTCTTTAAAATAATCGACCAGTTTTTAGATAAGTCTATTTATAAGCCCAGAAAAAAATAATGTATAAGGCCTATCAAAACTGCTTTAAAGTTCAAAATTTCCTACTTACGAACCCATTTTCGGTTATAATTTTATTGTATAATGTGGCAAATTAAGTTATTCATAAAATGATCGAAAAAATTTTTAATATTTATGCCTGAACATCCACAAAATAAAATAAAAGGCACTTTTTGGCCATGTTTTTTTCTTGCATAAATCAAAACAGATGGATGGTGTTAAACGGGAATTTAAACCTTATCGCCATCTACGTAAAGGTAAAAAGGACCCCACTCCTAAATTTGCAGCAGACGTAAACACAATTCTAAATTCATGCCAAACCTTGATTAAAAATAAATACCATAAAAATAGCCTTTCTGTTATGAACCCCCAATGCCCACGTCTATATGGACAGCCAAAAGTACACAAAAATAATATGCCAGTAAGGCCAGTAGTGTCATATAATTCAGCTCCTGCCTATAAATTAGCAAAATTTGGAAATAATATTATAAAAAATACTCTTAATTTTAAACCAAAATACGGAATAATAAATTCCCTACAACTTATAGACCTCATTAAAGACATCAAAGTTCCCAATAATGCCACCTTAGTTTCATTTGATGTTGTTAGTTTGTTCTCAAACATACCAACAAACGAATTAAAAATAATTATTAATAATTACATGGAAAAAATAAACATTAATTTAATAAAACGTAACGAAATAACAAGATTACTAAATACATGCATAGAACAAAATTTCTTTAGATTTAATAATAACTATTACATCCAATCTAATGGGTTAGCTATGGGGAGCCCGATTTCACCGGTCTTAGCTGAATTCTTCATGGATTATATCGAAGAATCCATCGAAAAACTAAAATCGTTTAATAAAGTCGCCTTCTACCGTAGATATGTAGATGACATTCTGATTATCTGGACAGGAACAAACAGACAATTAGATATTTTTTTAAAAGAAATCAATAAAATTAACAAATCAATCCAGTTCACAATGGAAATGGGGGGTAATAAGATTAACTTTCTCGACATAGGTATCGAAATCATTAACAATAAATTAGAATTTTCAATTTATAGAAAACCTACATATAGTGATAATATAATACACAATACATCTAGACACCACATTTCACATAAATTATCAGTATTTTATTCACTCATTCACAGACTTTTACACGTGCCTTTGAATTATATAAATTATAATAATGAATTAAATATTATTAAAACTATCGCCAATAACAACGGATACAAAAGCGAAACTATTGATAGGCTAATAGAGAAAAAGGATAAAAAACTTACATTAACAATCATTTCACAAGGCCTTGAAAATAAAAATGAAAAAGATAGTAATAAACAATGGGTTAAAATCCCTTATATTGGTGAAATATCAACAAAAATATCTAGATTAACCAATAATGATAAATGCAAAACAGCTTTTTATAATGTAAACTCTCTAGGTAGAATTTTAATTAACAACAAAGATAAGAGAGATAAACTCGAGAACTCGGGCGTTTACCAAGTGAACTGCGCTAACTGCCCAGCATATTACGTTGGTCAAACAGGGAGATCTTTCAAAACCCGTATTAAAGAGCATTTTACAAATTGGGTAAATAATAAAGGCGAATTGTCAAATGTAGCATCACATTTATTAGAAAACAAACACTCGTTTGATAAAGACAGAGATGTTAAAGTCCTCCATACTTGCAATAAAGGCCACAAACTTGATAGACTAGAATCTTTAGAAATTACTCGCTTAATTAATAAAATAGACCCTAACTTTGTAATGAATAAACAATTAGAATCATTTGCCAAGTCTCCGCTCTTGTATCCATTGTAATTTTCATAATAATTTCGACATTAAAATAAGTAGTTAGGTTAGACCATCCCTATTTCAATGTAAACATGTACCCCTTCAATAAGTAACTTTGTAATTAATAAGCTATTAGTATCAGTTGCTAAGTCCCTACTTTCTTAATTCTTATAATAATTTCTCAAATGTAAACATGTATCTTTTCAAAAAGCAAATATAATCCCATCATAAATAATGATTTGACAATAAAATTAGGTCATTAATAATGCATATTACCTGTGAGGTTTTTTCCCTAATAAATATTGAAATAAGCTACAAACCCAAGGTAATTAGCTTACTGGAATTACCAAATATTTAGAAATTCAACAATCTTAAACGACTTAGTAACAAATAAAATTGATTAAAACCCTATAAACTACCCCTCTCCCCCCTCCCCCATATGTTGTGTATATAAACCGTAGACTAAGAATTTTGTGTACCAGTCTGAAGATGGCTTTGACGAGCTGAAACCGGTTACGGTCAAAATAAAATTAAGTGGAATAAAGTTTTTTATTTGTTTTATTATAATATACGTAAAGGTTGTTATTGAAAGCGGCTCAATTTAAAATATTACACGACGTAGTGCATCGCCTTAAGAATGTTTTATCGATTTGCCTTGACAATATATCATGACGATACAAAGAATTTTCATTGTAATACAAAAATATTCAGATTTTCATGAACACGTGTTCATTATGTTAATATAATATATTAACGTTATTTACTAAAAGTTTACCAGTAAAACTGTTAGTTCATTCTTAAGGGCTGTAATCCGGTTTTTAATCGGATTATCATAATTACCAGAAATTTGATTCTTAATAATGTAGCAATAATAATTTTTCTCCATGTTACTTCTAATATTGATGAAAACAACGTAATTTATATCTGTGATGGTTTTACGTATTTGCTAAAGTTTTTTATAAAATCACATTAAGATGTGTTAGAAACGCAGTACCTACCTACCTGATTTTATTTTAACAAAATTGCGGATTTTTTATGCCACAATTATTGGGCATTTGTCTTTTTCTGAATTATCATTGCTCTCGTCAAACTTGACGTTTTAAAGACTTTATTCTCTTTTTTTCGATAAATTCTCAGAGATTCGATAAATATTGTCCCTGTCAATCACATCAACAATAAATATTGTTATTCGTCGATACAACCATAAATATTGACAGACTGCATTCGGATCTCACGACCAATATGTTATTGAAGATAATATATGTTCAATTTTGTGTTGGATGTAAAAGATGTATTGCAAGAGATAGCATTCAATACTCGTTATACAAATATTTTGGATTGATCTCACCTACAACCTTATCGCTCACCCATATCGACACTCCTTTATTCTCTCACCTTATCGCCTTACATACTAAATAATATTTAAAATCCTTCATAAATAATTGTAGATATGTATATTTTATCTTTTATTAATGTTCATATCTTACGATTACCAAACTATGTGTATATCCGTATTATGATAGACGAATCTTTTAGAGTACAATATTCATTGGTAGTTCTGTGAACAGTGGACCTTGCTTTCTTTCTCTTATTTAATGAAATTTACACAGATTTTCCGTCTTAAATTTCAAGATTTAACAATGCATTTAATTGCCATTTTCATCAATAGTTTTAAATTTTTTTTATCGATATTCGATCAGCGAATGAATCATTTTTCAAGTTGAATTTTGGTTGTTAAATTTTTAAACAATTTCCTTGCTTTCGGTTTAAGAACCAACCAAATATGACCAAATACATCAAAACTAAAATTTCCATTGAATAATAAGGAATCACTCAATTTGTCCAAAGAAACGTCACTATCTCAATGACAAATATTTTTTCAACTTCCTTCAAACAGGTAGGTCCTATCAGAATAATTTAATAAAATATGAATAAGAAAGTTCAAATAAACACGACGATTCCACATCTGAAAAAAGGATCTTTCCTGAAACATCGAAACGGCCACCATTTTGAAACGGAACCTACAAACAAGCGAAACGCAAAAACGGTCGACTTCAAACAGGACTTCGCTAAGCTCAGTCAATGAATAAAATTCTCGGACAACTCGTTCAGTAAAAAAAGTATAATAATGTGTTCGTCTGAATATCTATTAAGTCTGCTTTGAGAGTTTCCCTCGGATCTTGTCAAGCCGCATTCAGACCGGGGTAAGAAATCTCTAGGGAGTCGTTTTCTCTAACCGATGACTGGCGACCTTTTTAATAGCGATCTTGCTAGAAACTAAACTTCCGGGTCTGAAGGCAATTTCACCATGCAAACAATTTTAAATTATCTACCAAGTTCACCTTAACTATTAAGCCAAAATAATTTTTGCTTGTTTCTCAAGCGGTAAAACTGGCGGACAGTTGAGATCTATGGTCATGAAATTTACACAGATTTTCCGTCTTGAATTTCAAGATTTAACAATGCATTTAATTGCCATTTTCATCAATAGTTTTAAATCTATTTTTTTACCGATAATCGGTCAGCAAATGAATTATTTTTCGAGTTAAATTTTGGTTGTTAATTTTTTAAACAACTTCCTTGCTTTCGGTTATGCATTCAGATGTTCTCTCTAAGAACCAACCAAATATGACCAACTTAGAGAGCAAAAAGCTCAGTATTACGGACTTACCTTTTACCATAAGTTAATAAAATCATAAATAGTCAATATTTTAAAGAAATACAATTTAAATGTAAATATTTATTTGAACTGGACAGAAATAAATCCCTCCAGCGTTTTAGGGTCATATCTGACTGGGCGTAAATATTTTACAAAAGTATTTTTATGTTTTTTCTATCATACGGAAATACGTTATTTTTTGTTGAAAGTGAAATAATACTTCTTTCCAGTTTGCCTCAAATATATATACTGGATACCATTAATAAAATCCTTAAAAAAGCCAAATTAATAATTCATACTTCGCGCCGCTATGGTAAAAATCGGTTTAGCTTAAAAATATATTTATTATTTTTTATTATATGAACGAGAAAAAGTGAAGTTACTGTTTTCTTACAAATTTCCCAAACAAAACGCGTTTGTTATCGAAATATCGAGTTCTCGCAATTTTTCTACGATTTAAGTAAAAATTTGATTAGCGTTTTTGACAACATTTTTCACGTTTAATATTAAAATTTTATTACTTAATAATAGTGATGTTTATTTTAAATGCATACACCGGAAAGATAATTTTATCTAGTTTCTAAAACAGTATTTGTTTTTACGGAAAATAAGATAAGATAAAAAAATAAAATAAGATAAGATAGCGCATTTGAAATACACAGAAAACAAAAGTGATCAAAATACAGAAGGGTTAAATATCTTTAAAGCTTGCGAACTGGACGCCTGGTCATTGTAACCTTTTACGGTAGGTACCCCACAGTAAAAATAACTTTTGAATTTATTTGCGGTTTCCTGTGTGTGTTTCGCATCGTTTAAAATTACAATATATACTTAAAATAAAAATATCGACACTTCTTTTCTGTTCATTTAAGCAATAACATTTTTATTTAATGTTTACATTGGCTGTTTAACAATTTCCATTATGTATGTAGGCAATGTTATTTTATGTCGTCGCGACGAAGCGATTGCATGCGAGACGGAACCGGAAATACACGTCATGTGGCGCCATGTTGTTTGCGATGCGCGCGCATTTCTGCCTGTCAAATGACCCGAAACTGACAGCCGCTCTTTATTCAAAATCTAACTATTGTTAAAATGCATTATCTTCTTTTTGTTGGCATTGTTTGAAAGCATTATTATTTTATTTTAATGGATTTTTAAAAGCATTATTTTACTTTAATGGGATTGTTTAATGCTTTCCCATGACATTATTGTTCGTCATCCGTGACTAAACGTGTAAAGGGGTGCAATTTAATTAATATAGTGTCAAATTATACAGAATGTGTATTTGTAATGACCTAAATTCATTGAAGCCTGATTTTTTCTATATGGTGATATTTTATTTTCTAAGGTAGATACCTAACCTACCTGCTTGAAAAGTGGTTCTAGAAACATTAGTTGCTCACGTAATAGTAACAATTTAATCTAATCTAGCCTAACCTAACGGAACTGTTGTTTAATTTTTAATTTTCAAAACAATTTTAAAATATTTATTCCCGCATTGAATTTTGTGCGATAAACCCTAACCTTCCGATTCGAATTCAAATGTGTTAACCACTAAGTAATGAAAACCATTTTAAAGAGAGTAGTTGGAAATTATTGCATTGAAAGGGATAATTAATCTTTAAGTGCAATTGAAATTATTATTCCAAACAAGTATCTTATTTATAAAATAAATCTGGTATTCTTGTCACGCGGGAAGTAGGAACTACATTCTTTGATATCTCATATTACAATAGAAATGCATTTCAAGAAGTGGACCTGAACTAATTAATGCATTCATAATTTTTCCACATAAAATTTACTTATTATACTATGTATCTAGAAACATACATAGCTAATCGCAGGGGGGAAACTATCTCTTAAAACTAAGAATAAAAGCAGTGGCGTTACCTGCGGTAAGGAGTACCACTGCAAACAGTACCTAGTCACAAATATTCGTGAAAAATCACGGGATAGTTATAGAGGCCCTATTGCGTACTAATATCTCATCTAAACGTTATTATTATTGTTATTGTTATTATTATCAAGGATATCAGTGCGCGGAGACCGGATTAGGTAGTTTCCGGTCGTTCGGCGTTGGACTAATCGGAGGTAAAAAAGTCTAACCAAATTTCAAAAATAGTTATTAAAATAATTGTCTCTTTATAATATTATTATAGGTACAAGGTACTTTATCGGTTGTCTCAGATATCCAAAAAAGCATTTCCGATTTTGAAAATTATGACACTTAAATTCAAAGCAATTCCGAGTTCTAGAGTTCATTTAACTCTAGTTTTATTATGTTTATGTTATCAGAAATTTGTAGAAAGCGTCACATTATTCAATTTGTAGTTTGTTTCGAATAAAATAGTTGAAGTGCAATGATATCTGAATACTACTTTTCATAACTTCTCCTTGTATTTGTTCTGTTAAAATTCGGCGAATTGCATAGTTTTTCGATTTTAATGAACCACTTCCGTACTTTAGAAAAACAGAAAATAGTGCCCGCTTGAAAGTTCTCCACGTGAATCTTGTTTGAATTTCGAATGCAGTGAAGTTGCACCTCTCTGAAAGAAATATCTCGTCTTTGAATTCAGCGCTTTGAGATTATTCATTTCTAGAAAAGTTTTAATGAGTAAACAATATAAAGAAAGATGAAAATAAATAAAGAACGAAACTAGCATTCGTTTTACAATCGGTTCGCGTTCCAGTTTGTAAAACAAATTCATAGAAGTGCAAAACGTTCAAATAGTTCTGAGGAAATATTTTTAATTAAATGTTTATGTACCTATCAGTACCTATGTACCCACATATCTTTAAAGTTACTTAATTTTTATTTTATTTTATTTAACTCTTATTTCTTATTTCAAATGCTTAACCTTTATAGTGCAATCTTGAAAAACGGGTATATTTGTGCACATGTACCATAAGGACTATATTTCATGCGAGATATTATGAAACATGACCCTTATACTGTTTATGGAATTGCGCAAACAGCACATCAACGTGCCCAACGCGAAAGTAAGACCGGATGGCATTTTCTACAATAAACATTCCGGTCCCCACCGGAATGTCCCCACCCCACGTTACAAACGTCCCCACGTTTGTACCTTTTGGAGGTTAAACTCTTCGAACTTTTTAGTGCGTGGTCCTAAATTATGTTAATTTATTTTAAAATCCATGAATAACTATGTTGAAAAAATTATGTTTTAGGACGGGTTGTTTCGGAGAATCTGAACAATTCATCAAATTTCAACGTTCATTTTCGGGTTCTGTGAAAGACTTATTCAAGTTCTATTTTTATATCATTGTAGGCTAGTTGCTTGACAAGACTGAAAAAAAAACAGAACTTGAATAAGTCTTTCACAGAACCCGAAAATGAACGTTGAAATTTGATGAATTGTTCAGATTCTCCGAAACAACCCGTCCTAAAAAGTTATTATTTCCTTATAACGTCTTGCCCATTGTCTTTGTTGACACAATTGTGACAACAGCGATAATTTACCTGAACGATCAGTGGGAACAGATGTACCCACCTGGAAATATGAATATTCAAAAAAAAATCTCTAAGAAGGGTTAATGCTGGTTCCTAATGATTCGTGGTTTAACCACGAATGACCCTTCTAGTATGAGAGTTAGTCTATATAAGTGAACAATTATTTGAAAATAGTGAAAATGCGATCATATGTATATTTATTATTCTTTTGACAATCATAATATATTATTAATATTTTAGGTCCTCCTTGCTTGTAAATATGAAGTAACGTAGTCGAAAATATAATTTTAAGCATTTAGGTGTATAAAGTTCTAGATTACGTGATAACAGAGTATTATCTAGTACAAATCCAAAAGTGCATTCCAAATGACGCTATTACAATATGTGAAAGCCGTAACTATTTGAAAATTGCGCCATCACGTTTCTCCCATAAATATATTCCATCCGAATAGTTCGTAATTCACAAACAGGTGGCGCCCTATTTGATTGTACAATTCGTAACAACTGTTGATACAGATTTTATCGATAATCTTGGTAAATTAATAGATTTTGGTGTCGCGACCATAATTGATTTGGACATTACACAGATGCATTAACTGCATACATCATCGTTCTTGTGTAAGATCACCATTCAGAATTGAAACGTTGCTTAAAATGGCTATGACCATATTTGGTGACCAGATCTGAATAACCGGGTACTTCCCCAACCTTCCTCTCCCCATTTCCTTCCCCTCCCCGCTGCTTTAAACCATACAACATACCCCAATTGGGTATGTCATTGTCTCACTGGCACCAGACCGTTGGGAGCAGTTAGGACTAAACAAGTCTTGTTACTCGACTTCAAAAATCTAAAATTCCGGTGAAAAAACCGCCAAACAACTCGGTCTTGGTACATACTCCTTAAACTAATCTAGACGTCCCATTCTTAATAATTTTTCATACGATCGTACATTGTGTTACCACACATACACCTCCGGGATCTCATTTAATTTGAAAAGCTCTTACTACCATCATTATGATGGCAAATTGTGATATTGCAATGAAGTTCTTAGATAGCAGAAGAATTGAACCAAAGAAGCCTGGTTTAAAAACCGACGCTTTTGTCCTACCAGCAACTGGTAGTACCTACTAACTTCATTTACTTTGAATAATTTATATTACTGGATATGATTAATAATATTACTATGACATTACCTCTATGATTTATATAATGGCTTCGAACAGTTGAACCATTCAGGATATATATGCAAATGAAATGGGTATTCGGGTAATATTCTCAGGTTCTTATCCGACATTTCCCTTGTTAGGTCTACCTAAAGCCACGCTTTAGAAGCGAAAACCGACCAAAATAATGGACTGCCTTAGTCTGTGGATATCTCGGGGTTCATAATTATAATGAGAATTTTCAGAAATTTTATTTAGCCGAAGCAAAGTTTCATTTTGGTGAATCTTCTACAAAAAATCCACAGGATTTAAGTAATGTAATATTCAAATAATTTTTTGAATCTCGTCCTTGGAGCAACGTTTCGGGCGGTCTATTTATCATAGATTTTTCATTTGCATGCATTTATTATTACATATCCAATTATCTAGCTTCTGGCAAACCTGGTGTGGTTCTTGACAGAATTTATATCGAGTTCAATTTTGTTTTTTCACTTTTACTTTTACTACCAACTTTTCTTACCCTTTTCCTTCCCAGAACTTCATCTCCTTCTTTTCCTTAAAAACTCTACACACAGCATCCCCAAAAAATACATAGGCCCTGGGGAAAATATTTTCCTGAGGACCTCCTATGTGGAGTTAATGTAAAAATATATATATTAAGTGATTCACAGAAATATATAATTTTGAACAAAGTTTTTCCGGAAATCCGCTGAATGTGTAATAATGATACCGTGTCACATTCATTACTCATTACTTTTTTATACAGCGGTTGCTTCTAGGAAATGACCTTATTTTGACAACCTCCGTGGTCGAGGAGTAAGGCTCCCGACTAGCAAGCTGGAGGTCACGGGCTCGAATCTCGGTGTGCGCAAGTAAATTTCATTTGATCAATTTGTGTTATTTCACAAATTACTCATTTAAAATATAGTGTATTTGCGGAACGTTCCATAGTGGAAGATACTCTCATGCTTAAAATGGCTTTGGCCGTGTTTGGTGACCAGATCTGAATAGCTAGGTATGTTTATTTATTTTTTTTATAGTGAATACCTCACAAGAGTCCCAACTGCTCCCGTCTGGAGCCAGTGAGACTATGGTATCCCCAATTGGGGGATGTTGTGAGGCTGAAGGTAAGTGTGGAAGGGAAAGAGGAAGGTGGGGAAGTACCTGGCTATTCAGATCTAGTCACTAAACACGGCTAAAGCCATTTGGAGCAACGTTTCAATTCTGAATGGTGGTCTTACACCAGGGCGATACTGGTAGTATCTTCCACTCTGGAACGTGCCGCAAATATACTATATATTATTTTAATTAATTAATTGTGAAATAACACAAATTAATCAAATAAAATTTATTTGCGCACGCCGGGTTCGAACCCGCGACCTTCGGAATGGCAGTCCAATTCGTTACCACTGGACTATGCCGGCCGTCAATACGGTACTTCCCCGTATTTCTCTTCCACCCTCCCCACTATCTTCAAATACCCTAATTGGAGAAGCCATAATCTCACTGGCTCCAGACGGTTGGGAGCAGTTGGGACTCTTGTGCAGTTTTACATTAAAATAATATATTTTTTTTAAAAACACCCTTCAAAGCAGGTTTCCTAAAAGTTTTGAGTAATTCGTCATCCGCGTTATTACTAATCAGATTCTTACAAACGTCAATCGAATGAGTAATTTGGTAGCTCAATTGATTTTAGGTCTTCCCAATTACGGCACAAACCCAAAAAGCTGTCCAGTATTTCGAAAATTTTCATGTAATGTTTATTTGAAGACAGAAAAAATATATATATACCGAAATGTACAAAAAAATCGTACAAAACTTTCCGACCGGATATTGGAACACTGAAAATATTCTCTTTGTAACTTTTGACGAATTTCATTTACATTTTTTCGCTTTTCATCGAATAAATCAAACGTAAACACGTTCGAAAAACGCTTCATTTTGTTTCATTTCTGCTGCAGTTATTGAATTGAAAATTGCAGCCATTTGCCACCCAGTCAGTGCATTAAGGGTGACTTCAAATATACAGTGGGCCATTTAATGCAATATTTTTGAACTCTGGACTTATGGATCATCAGTATGTAGAGGGAGCAACGCCATGACGAGATTTGGATGCTAAAATTAGTCCCTTGGGATTACCAGGATTACTAAAAACTGGTGCCTTGAGATTTTAATAATAGTTGAAATCATTAGGTGTATTTTTTTGCAAAAACCACAACTGCTCTGGATGCCAAGTCATATAGTGTAACCTCTGCAAATGAGATTATCATAACATAAGCTTCGGCTGCAGGGTTTGACTTTTCTTCACCTTTGACTTCACCGTTGACTTCATATTTGGATTCACCTTTGATTTCACATTTGACTTCACTTTTTTTTTTACTTTCCACAAATCTCTTGTAGAGCTTTAGTATTTGTGATAGTGATATTCCACATTAGGAGTATTTTTTGACAAAAAAACAACAACTACTCTGGATGCCAAGTAATGTAGTGTAACATATGCAAACCAGAGGATATTTAACATAGATTTCAGCTGCAGGATTTGACTTCTCTTTTGAATTCACCTTTGACTTCATATTTGAATTCTCTTTTGAATTCACCTTTTACTTCATATTTGACTTCACCTTTGACTTCACATTTGACTTTACCTTTGACTTTACCTCCGATGCTCCACGAAGCTCTTGTAGAGCTTTCGCATTCTTTATGATGCCATTCCACTTGACTACGGATCCGAAGACCCATTGCTTTTGTTTCCATTAGTTCATCTTTAGCAGTCTTCCAGCACCCTGTTCATAACGCTCTGGTCTACCCAAAGGCAGAAATTTAAGATTTTCGGAATCTTTCTTAGAAGGTGACATTCATAAATTTGTGACATTATTTTTTTCCATATTAGAATATAGTTATTGTATCGTCCTTCTGAAAGACCCCCAGTCAGATTTAATGCGTTGAAATTACTTGAGCTGTATTCAGTAATAAGTTTTATAGTTTGGGTCCTCTCATTCTCCGGATGTTATTTTTCTTTCCCCTTTTACTATCGCCTCATAACCGTGCCAAAGGCTCACTACTTATTTATTTATTTATTTATTTTCACATATACGGCACAACATGTGCCATTCACATACTAAATTACAGAGAATAGTACAGCAACATAAGGAATGCAACAATATAACAGTTTGGAGGTAATCTAGTTAGTCTCTGGTGTATGATAAACACATCAACTAAATTAAAAGATTTTACCTGTAAACACCTTCTCGGTCTTTGCTTTTCATCTAATCGATTTCTGAATCATTTTACTCTGTTTTTTAAATGATTTTAAATATTCCCACGACCGTGGAATAGCCATCAGCGTTCCCAAAAAGCCTGAAAACATTTGGTTAATTATTTAAAAAGGTGGCCGTGCCATTTGTCGGATATCGTTTTATCAAATGTGTGTGAAGTTTTATTTAGATCGCCATTCAGTCCGCAGAATGGACCACTTTAATGTGTATTTAAACCGTGAATGGAAGCTGAAAATGATGAGATGAAAGAGTTGAGTCAATAGAAAGCAAACTTTACAAATAATAATGAAAGCACTATGTATATTGTTTTTTTGATTGAAAAGGGTTGATAAAGAACTCGTTTTATATCTTTATTTATTCGATGCTATCGCTTTTGTATTCTGTGCTCTCGTTTTCATCTGTTGGACCGTATTTTTGTAAGCCTAAATTTCAGCAGTAATTTTATTCGATTTTTGCATTTCCATGATTTTTTTGTTGTTTGATGACTTTTAGGGCGTTCAACCGTTTTCCACTTTCTCCATCTTCTTTTTTCAACGTTTCGGACAGTATTGTAATGTCTACAACCAGGGCTGTGATTTGATTGTTTAGGTTTAGACGGGCATGGGTTTTTTTATTAATGCTCAAAATTTGACTTTGAAACAAAAAAACTTTATCTAGTTTAAAAAAATACTAAGATCCATTATTTACGTTGGAAATAAACTACTTATGTGATTGTTACCATACTCGTAGTTGTATTTAAGAAAAACTCTATAACGTCTAATTTTTTGTTTCTCAACTAAAATTGTGTTTCATGATATGATTTGAGAACATAACAAACAGGAGTCTGGCTAGACGATCCTGAACTTACTAGAAAACTTCTGGACCACGCTGAGAAACTTAATGAAACGCCATTTTATATAATGACTTTTCTTCATCTAATCAACGCTACCAATTGAAGCAAACAAATAATGAAACCTCATTTTTTCTTTTTGTTTGCTCCCACGTTATAAATAGAGGTCGAAAGCGGGATCGAGTTTCATTGAATGAAGGAAATTGACAAATCAATATTGAAAGTTAAATAGAATCGGAGCCATTTAGAAACTGCTCATGTTGCTTTGTCATTACATTTGTTTTGAAGGTAACTGTTTGAAAGGCAAGGCAATCGTTAGCTTTGTATTATTAATAATATTACTAGTTATAGTTCTGTGAACAGTCGATGCCTCGTAATGTTGATTATTCCGATATGACAGCTTGTAACGCTCATGCGAACTGTGGCGGTGGGAAAAGGTACTATCCAACACGGCTACCATATTGACAAGTTTGACCGGACCAGAAACATACAAACAAATTTACATACAGGCGAAATGATAATTACTCGATTTAAAACAGGATGTCAATAATACAGAACGAAATTTCACAGAAAACAGTCAGTGTGAAAAACCCGGGTGGCAGAATTTTTCGTAACAGTCCAAGACTGATAGTAAAAAGAAGATTGCCTATTTACGGTCTCCACGGTAGAGAAATATTTCGATCATTGAACCCGTGGACATCCAAATATTTGGATTTCTACGATTGACCCACTATTAGGGATAAAACTTTGTTCATTAAATTTTACCTAAAAAATTGTTTTGTTAATGAAAAAAACTTCCTACTCATAGATTAGGAAAAAATAGTTCCTATTCATAGAAAATATTCCTGGAAAATACAATCATATGATTTGCACCTATTTCTTTTAGCAATGTGACTATCCCTTATGGCGAGATGATGTAAATAATAGTTTCCGTTGATCAAAATTCCCAAAAATCTTTTTTGAAACGTAATTAATGTTTGGATCGTTTCTATAGCTCATTTCTCGTGAGAAAATCACCACAAGGGCACTTACTTTTAATCATGCACTACTTTGACATAAGTACCATAATTACCAATGTACTATTTATATACACTCGCATAATTACCAAAAACAACGCTAAATAATGTATTTAAATAGCAAACAATCCTGACATATTGAAACAATTTGAACCTTTTTTCGAATAAAAAAGAAATTAAATAAATGGAAAAAATGTTTCAATTATAATTCCACCACGAATTGTAAGCATCAAAAATAGAAATATTAGCAAACAATCCAGTGTTATGAATTATTTGAGCTTTTCGTTAACCTAATTCCTTTATACCTTTTTGACTATACCCACCGTCAAATGTTACTGATAGTACATAATATTTATTTTAATATTCAAGATCGCCACAATCTATAAAGAAAATTTTCCCTGTAAATTTGAACAATATTGCTATTTAAATGCATTTCCAGTATTTTTCCCTAAATGATTTTTTTAAAAGAAGTATTGTTTTTGGTTATTATGCATATTAAGAATGTATCTAAATATTAAATGTTTGGCTTAAAAATATCACACCCCCTCCACCCCCCAGGAGGATTTCACCCCCCCCCCCATCATAATTACCAGTCAAATAAGTCAGTCAATAACCTCTGATAGAAAACATAATTTGATTTTTAAACAACAATTTATCCATGGAAGAATAAATTATTGAAAGCCTGGATCCAGAGAGGAATCGATGAAACCGTCATGCAAATTTATGACTGGCACTTTGACTTCACCTGGAACCAGAACATCAATAAATTATTGCGAGGTAATAACTTATAGGTGCGCTTTGGAACCAATGAATGCCTGACCCAACTATTAAAATCGTTAAAAATGGATTTCTAAACTCTCCATTGTGAAATAATAGGGTCAAATGTAATTGAGCGTGAAGTCATCTTGAATATGACACAGCTTTAGTTAGGTACTTTTACGCTTTTGCTGTTTCTCTCGTAGCTTTACAATCTGTGTAGAGATAATAAAAGAAAACAAGGATATTGCAATATCAGACGATGTCAGTTGGGAAAACAGATCGCTCGGGGAACACTTAGCAGAACATTACAATGATTACCTCGACGTCAGTTCACTGCCCCAGATACGTCTTCCTCTTCTATTTGATTTGTGACAGTGGACATTCTACTTAATGGATTTTCAACACGCCACTGTTTACTTGATTTTGTTTCGCGTGAAGAATGTTTCATGTTAGTCTGCAGTGTACTTGTGTGATAGTGAGAAATGGAATAGGCAGAGAAAGGACATGATTAGACTGGATTCTATAGAAATTAAACTTCCAAGTACAATTGAGTACATCGTAAAAGAACGAATGATAAAATTAATTTATTGAATGGGCTAAGAGAGTTGTACTTAGTTGATTTAAATTCATTCATTGGATGGACGAGAAAACGAGTGTCAGAGGAATAAAACAATGTGACCCGAACTTGGAAAGGATATCTCTAAGACGTCCTTGTGGTAAAATACACCCTAAGACACGCCTAATATTTTGTACATGAATATGAACACGGTTGACATTATTTGTCACATGAGAACGGATCGTTTCTATGACTCGTTCTTGAGTTCAACAGCTCGGCTTTGGAACGGTTTGCCGTCCCCTGTGTTTTCTCCCTCCTACAATAACTATTCACTCTCCTTAAAAAATACCCTCCACACAGCGTCGCTCAAGATGACATAGGCCCGGAGGGGAATTTTCTTCCATGTTATAATGTTAAAAATATTGTTCTTTTATTATTTCCATAATTCCGTAACTTTGTACAATGCACACCATTAAAGGGTGGTTTTACATGAGCTAATTGTTTAAAATCATTCATTGATTTTTCTACGGCAAATGAGACCACAATACTAAGTGAAAAGTACTCGTGTTCAAAATAAGAGTAACAAAAAATGAACATAATTTCATATGGCATAACAAATAATAATAATGCTCATTTATTGTAGAAAGCGTTGAGTATTGTGTATTGTCTCTATTGTTGTTTTTTTTGTCTTCTAAAGAAATTATATCCACTGTATTTGCAGTGGGTCGCTTCATACACTCTCATTTTCATCCACAAACCCATTTAGTTTTAATTAAAAGGCTCCTTTGTGTGTGTTCTCCGTGCGAGAAAATGTCCTTCCATGTTCAAATATTGCCAGCAGTTAATTGATAATTAAAAATAAATGCTTAATTTACTTTATCAATGCTGTGTAAACACCGCCACCGCGCTGCGGTCCCTCTATTCTACATTCAACACACAATCACTTAAATCTTAGAAACAGGCGAAATATTGTATTCAGCAATTCTACCGATATAAAAATAACATTAAAAATTTAAGAAGCGATATCATTAATTTTATTGTTAGAGGAAAACGATGAGAGTTTCCTAATAAAAATAACAGATAAATATTTTTTTGAGTTTAATTCATGGAACAGAAGATGGTTTGAAAGGGAGATATGAAATTACATTAAAATTAATGTTAGTGATCTCTCGACAAATGCCTAATTTGCATTTAAAGAAACACTGTGATTTTTTTGTCAAACTATAACTTATTAAACTACAGCACAAAATGTGTTTTTAATAATTTTACCGTTTCGCCTTTACAAATGTATGGATATTATCTTAAAAAATTTGGTATTTTTTTTAGGCACTTAAAAACATAAAATGTTATAAATCCGAAGATTTAAAGTTTATTTTTTTGATTGTGATTGTGGTGATAAAAATATGTAATTTTAATAATTTCGTTAATTATTATTGATTTTAAAGATGATAAAAAATGTCACATTTCGAAACAGTTCCAACTGGGTACAACGTCATTATGACATAGAAAATGCTAATGACTGGTAAAATAGATGTCAATATAAAAATACCATTACTATCGTATAATTATTTTCAAAATAAATAAAAAATTACCCCACAGAATAAAAGATTTCGATTATCGCGATTGTTTTTTTTAAGTAAATCGATGTTTTCCAAATATAGTGATAAATCATTACATAATAAAAATAAAAATAGAGTAAGTGTAAATAAATAACTCGTCTCAATGCGGTCTAACCACAGTTTGATAATGTCCTTGGATGGCTACACAGCTGTCAATTAAAAAAATTAAATACTTGCAGAACATTACTCAATTTCATTTACTTTAAAAATAATTAAAAATAGTATTAATTATTTCCAGGGTAGTTGGAGCTTTTGTTATCGTACTCTAGTAAGCTTTAGAAGTATCGCATGAGCTCGTAAAAGCTTATTTTTAAATTTATCTCGTATTGTCTTTTCCGACTTTCAGATCTCTTATTAATGTTTCGCTATAGCATCGGCATAAGTCTGTTTTGTAGTTGTTTACTTTGTAAAACTCTCTTTGTTTGATCATATTGTTGTCTGTAGTGTCCTTGTACCGGTGCTTATTTTTGTCTGTGATATATACATTTTGTTTGAATTATTTAAATTCCTCCTTGATAAAGGAGAAATACGAAATGACATACCATGGTTCCATGCACTGCCTCCTAATTTGCATACATTCTATTTTCAGAACAACTTTGTAATGTAAATATACAAAACAAAAGAAAGTGAACAAACTCGTCATTAATGCATGGAGGTCGACAAAACTTTCATCGTATTTTATTTGCATTCGATGACTTCGAATCAGTTCCGTGTTGTTTCGCGCTTTTCTATGGTTTATTGAGCCAATCTGGTGCGCCCGCGAGGCCACATTGCAAATCACAAATTTGTATTCAGAACGCGTCTATAGACAAGAGTTGGTCATCTCCGCTATTTGGATTTAAAACCGTGGCTATGGAATTACGAGGTGCATTCTGAACTTGATCTAATAAAATTAAAATCCATAGATAATTCTCGTTCAGTAAATGGATATTTTGTACGAACTACACAAAATACTTTTTTTATATAGCTATTCTTATCGTTACGTCTTGATAATTACGTATTTAAATATTTTTAGTTCACACGCCAGTTATTTTTTTCGTGAGTCTCTCTTCATATTTTTTTTCCATTTAACCAACATTCTACAATCTACAAGCATTTATTGTTACGATTAATAAATGTGGTGATCTTCCGTGCTGATCATCCAGATTTCTTTGTAATAAAAGAATGTGGGTACTCCGTTACTATTTGGTTTTATCCAGGTAACTACAAGTATTGATATTAATATAAGAATTTACTAATGAAGAGAGGACGAGTTACAACAGACATGCCTTTTTATACGTCTCGGTCATGCTGTCTCAATCAGATATGCCTGTCTCTTTCATACCGACAGACATACGTTCACCACAATAAAAATCAAATATTTTTCGCGTGTGAATTAGGAATATGAAATATTTTGTCATTTTGGGAATTCCACATAAACATGTTGTCTGGAGTAGATTTTGTTTCACAGCTGGGGTCGACTAAAATCAAAATGCACGCCTTTGAGCGTTCATCGGGTTCATCATTCACCCTACTTACATGATTGAACCCCGGCTTCAGGCGTTCTAGGTGCATTTGAAAATAGAACGGATACAATCGCGAGAACAGTTCACTTTAGCGGGAAATTACCTACACGAAACATATGTAGATGTACTACAGGTACAACCCTCTATGGCACGGAATGCCTTTGCGGCGTGATTGTATTACCCAATGGACTCACGCTGTTTCATGAATTCCTATTACGGTCATCATTTCCACTAAACTGAATTTCGAACCAATTTAATCGTTGTTTGAAGTAATACAACAATGTTTAGACTCTAGATCTAGACATTTAATTTTGTCTGTATTTCCACTAATTTGAATTTCGAACGAATTTAATAGTTTGGTAGTTCTCCGCAACTAGTGTGCCACGTGCCGTGTGCCAATGGTATCAATCTGTGGCGGCTAGCGCTAAGGAGCGTTGGAGATACGCACTCCCTAAATTTCTAAAAATAATATTAACAATCAATAAGAATGCCACCAGAAACCAAAAATCAAAGCAAATAACGGTAATAAAGCTCAAATTTTTGTTCTTTGTATCACGTGTCATAAGTCACGTTGTGCGAACTGATTTCATTTCGCTCCATGAGAAACGTCACCCGGGAACGTCATTCATCTGTATGCGCGCGGAGCGTGAATGTAGACCATTCTAATGAAATTTCTCCGAAACGTGGGCACCGCTCATCAATATCTCTGAAAAAATTCACCGAGGAGGAAATAAGCCACATTTATTTGTCGCGCCGAATAGAGGTGGCCTCACTTTCGTTAACAGTCCGCTTAATGATTATTCCAGCAGGTAAGCTTCAAAATTGCCAGGTCCTTACGACATAGGGGTATAAAAAAATCAAAACAATTTTACATGAAAAATGTTATTAACGCCCTTCATCTTGCTCAAGGCAGCCGGTGCATCGGGTAAAAAAATCCATCAGTTCTCCTTGTAATTTGCTAAAAAACCAGAAGATAGTATCTACTAGATACTAGGTTCTTTATCTGATGCCTGTCGTGGGGGACAGATTGACAAGATGATTCAACGCACCGCTCATTGTTCACGAGAATGGTTTTTCTCCTGTGTGAATACTAGAGGTCTTCTACAGGGTTTTCCAATAAGAGGTGTTATTTTGATATTCAATTGTACAAGATCAATGGTTTCGTTGCTTGTATGGCACGTAGCGCCGTTTTTTGAAAGTAAACGTTGTCCACATCAATACCATCCAATTCCGGCTAAAATCATTAATCATTTCCCGATAGCGCAATCCATTCACCGTAACTGTTGCTCCAGCCTCATTTTCTAAAAAGTAAGGTCCAATGACTCCGCCGGACCATAAACCGCACCAAACAGTCACACGTTGAGGATAGAGAGGCTTTTCAACAATAACTCTTGGGTTTTCCGAGCCGCAGATGCGACAATTTTGCTTGTTGACGAAGCCGCCGAGGTGGAAATGGGCCTCATCACTCAAGATGATTTGCATTTGATTCACTCGAATGAATTTTAATAATTTCAATGCGTTGTTGAAGCGTGTATCGTTTTTATTAATGGCGTAGTTTCTACTTGTCAAATGTCAAAAAATGACAGCTTCAAAAGTAACATCTACCGAAATAGCGGGCTATTCAAAATAACACCTCTTATTGGAAACCCTGTAGTACTATAGGTGGTTCTTACTACCTTTTTCTGACTTGATAGTTCCAGTGTGTCACTTTGCCAGTCTTGTCACTGCGTTTTCAGTTACGGGAAACCGATTTGTATTGTGTAATGTTGCCAGATGCATGATTTTTTGTCATTTATACCTCCGTGTTTTTTTTGAATTTTGAAAATTAAAAAATGGTACCTTTTTGCCTTGTTGTTATCGCCTGAAACAAATAATACAGCAAAAAAAGAGAAATTAATTTGTTTTGAGCGACGCGGAAAACGTGTTAAATGGAAAACATTTATTTCCAATACATTATTATAATTTAATTAAATAATTCTACCATTTGTATTTGGATATGAATGAAAGTATGGAACACGGTCATTTGAAACGTGACATCTGACAATTCGCCTAGTCAGTGACATTGTACAATGTGAAATTTTCACGACAGAAGCTTCGTCATCAGATTGACATTGCACATTTGGTATGCAAATGCATGTTTCAATTCATTCAAAAATAATACATTCATATATCACATTTTTGATGCCAAACATACATTTTAATTACTAAAAATCTGCCAATTTATAAATATAAATGGTTTTTCCGTTAGCGTGGCAACTTCCTGTATGGATAGTTCAATATTCATATATTATAATTATTTTTTGGGTAAGTAAGTACCTACCTATTTTTTTTTTTTTCAATTAAATTATCTACTCGGAAAAAAATATATATTCAAATTTTATATGGATACGGAAATCAACTTATTATTAATTATTGCGAAAGGGCAAAGTGAAATGGGCGCAAACACTCAGCGCTTAATTCCTGTTATGAACAAAGCCGCACTGTTATGCTTCTGCCATTATACAAACAGTGATTGTTCAAATAATCTAGATTATTACAAGAGCTCTCTATGTTTTGTACGACTTGTACTTACTCCCATATGTTTTTATTACAAATCGCACTTAATCTTTATGGAGCATTGCTCCCGTACGATTCGAATTGCGTTTAGGGTGGAATCACATTACGCTATACGCATCATGGTTTGGCCTATTTCAGCATATCGCTTGCCATATATTACCATTGGGAATGTATGGAAAGCGGTATGCTGAAATAGGCCAAGCCACGAGAACATAGCGTGGTCTGTCAGAAGCACTTCACCGTAACTAAACAATTGTAAACAAATATCTATATAAAACATAGTATAATTGACTTAGCTAAGTCCTGCTTTAACTCGACCGTTTTACATTTCGTCTATATGTAAATTTGGGTGTACGTTTCGTTTCCGGTTCAAAATGATGGCTGTTTTAATGGTTTCGTATAGATTATTTGTTCAAACGTGAAATCGTCGTGTTTATTTGGAATTTTTTATTATTTTTTTCAATATTAAAGTTGCTAATCTGACTGAAGAAAGTTTGAAAAAAGAATTGTTATTGAAACAGTGAACAGTTTCTGTGGAAAAAAAATAAAATTCCTTGTCTTTAATTAAGTAGGTGTACCTATGATTCCAGATGATAATTCAGTTTTGATTTATTGAATATAAGAAAATTAGAAACATACTTTTCGTGGACGCGAGATCGTCCACAGAACTGGTGTAAATATGTAGAACTTATAAGCTGGTACCAACCAATACTCTCAAATCGTAACTTACAATCATTTATAATTCATACCTAAGCTCTAAACCAGTCTTTCTCAAAGTGTGTGAAAACGCCCCCAGGTGGGCGCTGGAAAGTTTTAGGTGGGCAGTAGAAGGCTGAAAGAAAATTAGGGGGCGTTAAAGAAATCTAGAGGGACAGCGACAAATTCTATCTATAAAAATCCGACAGAATCTAGCTGAATTAAATAATAATAGTTTGCTTTACTTCTTTCAACAAAACTTTGAGAACCTTCACGATGATTTTAAGGAACGATTCTAGGTTGTTTTAAATATGAACATACGAGACAGTGTTGGATCCTTTTTCAAATGTCAACACAGCAGGATCACCCCAGAAGAACAACAATTATATAACTGACAACAAATGAAGAATTCAAAATTAAATCCAAGAATGGCTACCAAGAGTTTTGGCTGCAGAAGCGAATATCTCAAATGTACCCTGGGTTATAGTTGACTGTTCGACGATTTCTGATTGTAGTTTTCTGAACGTAGATTTGGCTAACTAAAAAGAAAAATCGTCTCCAAGTTACTGAACGCTCACTTATACTTCTAAATATTGTTTGAGTTATTTTCTTCTCATTGAGACATTCTTTGAACTCATATATGGGATTTATTGTTCACACCCTACCTATCCTATCCATATAATAATGCATGTTTAAAAATATATTTGCAATAACTGTTTTTAAGATACGTAACAGATGGTAGTGTAAAACAATATGTAAAAATTTTGGGGGCACTAGTTTTTTTTGTTTAAATTACAAAGTGGGTGGTGGTCGAAAGAAGTTTGACAACCTGCACTCTAAACGCTTAATTAGAGTTGAATGGTTTCCTGATTCCGAAGGCAAAGCACGCCTCAAAGTTTAAAATTTGTCACCAGGGGTTAAAATGTCAAAAGGAAAAGGTGGGTTCCCATCCATCGAACGAAGGTTTGGTTTACCTGGTAGGCAGTTAGTTAACCATCAACAATGCAGTCAGACACCCCACTTAAGTATTCACACTTTATATCATGCTCCGCGGGTGTTTAGTGTCACCTTTCATACACAAGTTGCGCTCGTGACAAGCCCGGTGACAGATAAGCTGGCACCCGGGTCCCGGCCGCGTCACGATTAGCGTTGTTGCAAAATGCCACTGCTTACCCCGCCGTGGTGTTGGTGAACAGTGAAAACTACTGTTGTAAGCGACCTCACACAATTCCATCTGATAACCATTGGCAGTCCAGCTGCAATCCAGTGAGCTTCTAATTTTATTTAGAATCAATATTTCCACCAAAGACCATCTTGTACAACAAGCATAGACAGGCTTAATTATTTAGGCTTAAGGTCGGCTTAACTTATACCGCCTGCTAGTCTTATTTTTTATCTATTTAATCTTAATGGGACAAGATATTTTTTAATGTTAGTAAAGCCATTTTTTATGACTACATTGATGTCAAATCATAATTCCAACCATAGACAATCTTGTAAAATTGGCACAAACAAATACCTACTTAGATCTCGTTGAGCTTAAAACAGATTAACATGACATTTATCTCAGTGTTTTAAGGTCAGTAAAGCCAATTTGTACGAATCTGTAGATCACAATACGCAACGTGTCAGGTACTCTTTTTTCGAATAAAAATTCTAACCAAAAACAATTTTGTATATATATTACCCAATAAGAATAGAAAAATTCAAGCTGAACTTATTAGGTTGTGAAATTTTTTAGGTCACTGTGGCCAGGGGTGTATAACTAAGAACGAAATATTGTGACGTCATATGATTGCCCAACTATATCCACCAATGAAAAACTTTGAAAGTCTATGGAATAAACTTTCAGAGTTTTTTATTATTGTTTAGTGTAATAAGTAGGCTCCGAATGAGAATTTTAGTGTCCATATATTGGATTATCTATGGTTTTTTAGGTCCAATTTGTTTCATACAAAAAGCCCGAATATATCGATCTAGTGAGTGGTTTATTTATGAGTGAGGCCAATTTTATACCGCTGATAGCTTCGTTAAAGCTTCTCCCTTTTGAAGTGAAACTTCTTTAGGCGCGTAATGGATTTTCGATGGACGGAGTAAAACCGAGTCAGGATCGACACGAAAATGCGGGTACCCCCACCACCGCTCACCGTTCACTGTCCCTCTCTCACCATATGCGCTTGTTGAGGTGGGGGAGCCGCTCACGAACGTTCTCTCTCTTCTCTTCTTTCCTCTCTCTCAGACACCAGCGAACTGCGCCACGCCAAGCATCAGCTGCTTGGTTAGTATACTGCGTCGTGAGTGTAATACGAGTGAAATACGTAATTGATTGTGGTTCATACGGTTTAACAAAAGAAGTTTCACTTCTGTCTTGCGTAGGCTTGACACACCCACTTTTTTTCTCATAAACGATGCCTGTAACAGAAAGAGAGGTTACAAATTATAACGTACATAACTCTCAGCGGCACACAGTGGGCTGAAAATCGCCTTTCATAGACATAGAGACTTGAATTTTCAAGGGTATTTATTTTTGCTAGAAATGGATTCTGCTGATCATTACTATGCTATAAAATTTCGTACTAAGCAATTGCGTGTACAAATGAAGGAGTTATCATTTTTTTAAGAAAAATTTGTATGGCCCTGACATTAAAAATGAGGCTATCTCTGGAATCATAAGGTTGGCCATTCTATCCTTACACACAGATATACTACTATTTATTTGTAATTTTTTGACATACTTCGTAGTGTGGCGCAACTTGCGATTTTTTTTTTAAAATCCTCAACATGAAAAAAAAACTTTTTTTATGTTGATGATTCATTTTAATTCTTAAATGCTTTACATATGAGTAGGCTTGCAGTATAAATAAAATATTGTAAACTGGACAAAGCAAATCAAGTCCCTATGTCTATGAAAGGCGATTTTCAGCCCACTGTGCGGCAGGGCAATAAAGCTGAACGTGATTTCAACATCACCCATTGTACATTATTATAGTTGACATTCTTTACGATTGAGGGATTAGTAATTTCTAACAGCAAGACTACATATCTGTTTACTTTTAGTTCTGCCCCTCCCCAATTCTCTTTGAAATTGCTTAATATTTCATCCATATGCAAATGTAGATAGACCAGACCCATGCAATATCTATAGTACAACGGATTTTCAATGCCTAGCCTATTATGAATGAACTTAAATTTATCTACAAACGAAATTTTCTACATTCCAATGGGCCAAAGATTTACGGTATTTTAATAAGGAATTGTGTAGAACCGTTAGGTTATTATTGAATTCTTAAACAAACTAGGTAATAGCATGTCTAAATGTATTCAAATAGCATTAACCTTCGGCATTCGTGATTAAATATTAGATGCTGTTTAATAAGATTTATCTCGGAATGAAAAAAGCCTTAAAGTCTCTCTCTTATATATGAAATCGTATGTGGTTCGAAGATAATATCGGGACACCCAGTACCCCAGGAAGACAACACGATCGAGTGAATTAGGTGGGTCATGTCAAGATTCGTGTTGTTTGGTGGTTTTTTAGGTTAGTTTAGGTTTAAATAAATTGAAATAACTTACCCAGAAATAAAGAACTAACCCAGTTTCTATGTTTTTAACTTTTATTTTTGTTGGAAAAAAGACAAACGTTTAACTTATAGCTGTACATATTTACTGGCCATATTTTTAAAATTTATTTAAATTACATTCTTTTACTTCTTCATTGATTGTATGATCGTATTTTAAATGTGTATATTACCTCGTACACTTTTTTTCTTGTTTAGGTATTATTAAAAATAATGATAAACACACTCCATTCTTGATTCACATTCGTGTGTAACCTTCTGTCTTTCTGACTCTTGGCATGGCACGACCCAAGTATTTGGTTCACTTGATCGTGGCATATCTTCCTCGAGTGTCCCCTACTTACTCTATGTTTATATTTTTCTTACACTCCTTTGTTCGTTTATCCGCTCTGCATGCCCAAACTATCTAAGCGTCCCTTTCTTAATCTTACTCATTACGCTTACATCAGCCTTGCATTCTTCGCGAATCTCCACATTTCTCGTACGATCAAAAATGTTTTTACCACACATACGCCTCAGGGATTTCATTTCTACAGCATTCAGTTTGTTTTTATCCTTCCTCTACCAGTTCCATACATCAGAGTGCATTCTGACGATATTTGAATTCCTTTAACTACATACTACCATCATCAAAAGCGTTAAATATCGCTTGAGCAATGATGGAGGATTTATCTAGATATAGGTTTGAATCCGCGGCTATATTGCACTCTTTTGCAAAAATCTAAAAAGACCTAATATTAGGGTTAAAAAATACCTGATAAAAATCGTGATGTTTCAATTTTCGTGAAATCTCCCCTAGTTAGGTAGGTACCTACCTTTCTTTCTTCGGTAAAACACGTTCGCGTTCACCCAAATGTTGTTTTTCCTTTCCAAAATACCTACCTTTGGAATTATTTTCCCATCAGACGAAACACCTTCCATATTTTATGGATGTATCTCCCACTGAGAGATACAATAACCCGTCGGGGGTTTCCTGGGAAAGTATTTTTCATGCCACCTTTCCATTGTGCCGTTAATCTAAACAAATAATTTATAGTCGATCTTTTTAAATTTATTTATATCGTGATGGTTCTTCAATCTACAATAAATCTTACGGCGTGTTCATTCTCCATTTTCTATGAACCCTGCATTTTTCAATTCAATTCAATTTGGGCGTCTTTTACGTGGGAAGAAAATTATTCAAATACAAATCTTTTCTCAAAACTGTTCTCTAATTCTTTCATTTCAATTTGATTATTTTTTAACACTATCTGCATTCAATATATTACATGGATTGAAATATTAAAGCGGTGTGAAAAATGTTGAAAATATCATTGAACCATATAGAACTCCTTGACGAAAGTAACATATGAAAATTTTGTGACGAAGAAGTGACGATTTGGCTGCTTAATACAATCAAAACTGTGTTCGAATTAGGAATATTTTTATCGTTTTTTTTCTCTCAATTAACTTCAAAAAATAATCTACAAATCCTTAGAATTATGACATGATTAATTGCCGTTATAAATAGGATTATTTGCCTTTCGAAGGAACACCGTTAATAAAATTGAAATATTACGACATCTGTCGAAAATGTAATCAAAAGAAATACACATTTTAAATATAGAATTTGTAATTAATCAAAAATAAAATGATACCTACTTTATCGCTTGTCAGAATCGTTCCCACAATATTTCTAATAAATAAATAAACCTTTAAAATCAAAGCAAATTCTAGTTCTAGAGGTCATTAAACCGAGGTTACACAGAGACACGCCACCGAAATAATTATTTTTAATTACGTATTTATATTATTTACCCATTATTTAAGTATATGTATGTAAAAGCACAATGAGCGTCTAAATAAATAGATAATCAGTAAACACACATCTAAGGATAACTCCACGAAAATGGAATAAGTCGACTACCCTAACTCGATCCGTCCCACTGCTAGCTGAAAGTACTACTCTCCGTGGTATCAATCCCTTCATATCTTCCGGTTACCCAAGAAAACTATTAAATTTCTTACTTAAACCTCTAAATCTAAACTGATGAAATTAATTACAAAAATTTTAATAATATTTTTAACGACCGTACGAAGATAGGTACCGCGTTTCTCGGCGTCCTCTGCGCATCGTATAAAACGGGTTTTATCTCTCAATGATTAAGCATTATTTAGCGTAAATTTTATTTGAAGGGTTACACGCCTATATACTCTTTAGTCAACATAAATCTTCATAAAAATGCAATTTTATTCGCAAAATTTCAACGGCGTTAAACGTACAGAAAATGAGTAAATAGCCGTGAGTGATTCAGGCACAACATGACGGTGAAAGTCTCGACCACTGGACAAACAATTCCTAGAAGTGACATCAATACTGATTTGAAATAAAACTGATGAACACACAGAGAAAAATGGTCCTGTTAAAAAAGTGACAGCATGCCACTTCCTGATAAAATATTAGACATTCAGAATGTGTTATTTTTCCAATACATACCGTGACGGAATGCGACAATATCAGTATTTGTATGAACACGCCGTCCTCATAAAACATTCTCTTTTGACTGAAAATTTCTGAGGAACTCTTTCAATTCATTCGTTATAGGCCTGCAGTCCCTTTTTTAGCGGGAAAACTAATAATTTGACCAGATTTTTAATAAATTAACAGTATTTCATTTTTCGATTCAGGCAAATTAAATTGATTAGAATGCTTAGTTTAGCATTAATCTAGGTTATTATTCCGTTTCATTTGGAAAATTTATCAATGATTTAATTAAGCTGACGCACCTCGAAGGGAAGTTCTGGCTTTTTGAAATTTGTACAGTTATTTCTGTTTCAAAATCCTAAATCAACACAACCATTTTCAGCACGCTTTATAATTTCAACCATGAGCTATGAAGCTTTTAAATGTTCTTTGAATTGACGTTTAAATAATAAAACAAGACGCCAGAGTAAGGATATTGTCAAATTATGTTTAAAAAATTGTAACTTCTAACACTTTTTAAAACAGAGGCTTAAATACTATACATATTTGGAATTTTCATAATTGAAACTGATTGCAGGAACAATCAGACAAGCGATAAAATAGGTACCAAAGTTATTTTATTTTAAATTTCTGATTTCCTCTAAAATTTACAATGATGTTTGTTTTTGAAAGGCAATGATCCTGAGGAAATATATTTTTAACATACTTCACAAATCCAACAATTATAATTTTCATAAGTTTGTCATAAGCTGTGAATAGTTTTACGCGCTTTAATGGAAAATATTTAAAACCCTTTGTGAACTTTCAATGTTTTCGCATAAATGGCATTTTAAAATATAATTTAGAATAATACACATTCTCTATTTCGCAGTGTTGGTTTACCCCTACCTACAATGTCCGCTTTCCTGGTCGCGGTAATATAACAGCCGTAAATATGTGCTGCCTCGCTACAAAGAGCTTTACTACGCCGGCTAATCTTTTAAGAGCTTTTTGATGTTTAATCTAAAATCAGGACTAAACATACTCCATTTATAATCGGTTTATCTTATTTTCCTGTTTTATACGGTCTTTAATCGGGCCCATTCGGACCACCCGCACCCCGCGGACCTCGGGGGTACGTATTTTATATTTCCAGGGGTCAAATTGAATCACATAACCTCCATTCCACGCGCGATTAACTCGGGTCAAATATCTGACTGAAAAAACCAACCAACCAGGCATTTTTTGAGCACATACTACATTTTTTTTCAATAATATGTCTTTAGACCTAACCATTTACACATTTATACGCACGCACGCACGAGGCCATTATGCGTAAATTAACTTCAAATAATACTTGTTGAAGATATCTACTTGTCATATTTGTATTCCCGCAAGAACATTATATACTCCAAATAGAAACAAAACTTGTGATACATAGCTATTTCTTCACGCTACGTACTCAAATAGAAATAAAACTTCTGATACATAGCTATTTCTTCGCGCTACTTACTCCATATAGAAATAAAACTTTTGATACCTAGCTATTTATACACCCTATGTATTCTAAATAGAAACAAAACATGCGATAAATAGCTATTTCCACACGCTATGTATAAACTAGCCAGAAACATGTACATATTTTCACTGTATCTCGATTCTCTACTAGGTAGGCGGGTATGGGTTCCGCAACCCCAAGAACCATTTATTGGATAACCAACACCTCTGCCGATCACCCCAAGTGATTCGCTACGTTTAATAACTTAGCAGGGGTTTCCGGGTTCAGATAGTGAGGTTTGTTCAGGTCTTGGCGGCGGGTGCGTCTGCCTACCAGTTGCGTGACGGGTCGGATCGGGAGAGGCCGGTTGAGGTAGATATACTCTTTGACCTCTCTAGCTGGAGGGATGGATTCATTCGTCCGTCACTCCTGGACACACTGACCCCAGATTCCTACCCATCCCTCAAACCTTTTTCATTCCCAGTACTTCCTCTCTTTCCTTTCCTTAATAAGACCATCCACACAGCATCCCCAAAGATGATATAGGCCTTGAGGGAAATTATTTTCCTCAGGGCCTCCTGTGTGGATTTAATATTTTTTAAATATGTTTAAAAAGTTACGTATACCTACATATTTGAGCAATGAAGATATTTGAATAATTACCAGAAGAAATAAAAATAGAAGAAAATAACAACAAATTTAAACTTAAATTACAAAAATGTGTGATTGATTTATTCTAAAAAATGTTTTTGTTATAATATCTGTAAAAGGATTGTATTGCAATATAACAACATTTTGAAACATTTTTTGTCGTTGGAAAAACTGAGTACCTACCTCTCTTCAATACCTACAATGTAGATAGGTCGATAGGTTAACAACTATATAATATGTATAATATTGTTAGGACGGGTTGTTTCGGAGAATTTGAAAAATTCTTCAAATTTCAAAGTTAATTTTCCAGTTCTGTGAAAGTTTTTTTCGAGTTCTGTTATTATTTCAGTTCTGTCATGCAACTAGCCTACGTTGATATAATAACAGAACTTGAATAAGACTTTCACAGTACCCAGAAATGAACGTTGAAATTTGATGAATTGTTCAAATTCTCCGAAACAACCCGTCCTTAGTGTCATGATCGTGATATTGAATAAGAAGGCAAGATATTTACTCAGCCTTTTACTCACCTATCACGTGAACCCAAAAAGTTAACCGATCCATTGTTAATGGAATTTTAATTGGTTGGTACTTGTGCCGCGTAGGTCCCGCGGGAATTATACAAAATATTGATTATTTCCCCTTATCAGCCACGTGTACAAGTGCCTAGGTGTCTGGCGTAGGCAATAAATAGCAGAAAATTCACAAGTCACGCAGAAACAGCATCCGTATCAATACATAAATGGCAAAAAACTTCATAATGAAACTTGCAAAACCTATCAACGCATTGTTTAAATTAAAACATTTCTATCAATGACTTCTCCAATGTAAAAGATATCAACCCGATTTATAATAGAACATCGAAAAAATTTTGGTGTGATTTGAGAATTTCGCGGCCAAAAGTATTATGATGATTTATTTTTGGGGTATTATTTAACGTTATATAATAACAATTACACATCTGTCCTGGTGATGGACACGGTATTGCTGTCCGAAACATAGGCTAATGAAGAAGGTAGCGCAACACGGCATAACACCCCAAAAATAATACAAATAATTTTTTTTTTTAATTATTTACTTCGTTTAAATGTAAACGTTGAGCCGGTACGTCATATTCAAATTTATGAATTTCAAATAAAATTAATCAGTTATCAAAAAATATATTTTTCCACAAAGTTAGTTATTTTCAAGCTGTATTCATAAATACTGATTAAATACTGGCTGTATGGAAACCCAGTTTTCTAGTTGTTAGCTGTTGTTAATATTTTGACGGTAATAAACTGTGGAAGATGTTTATAGTAAAAGAACATTGATAATTTATTTGTTCAGTCCATAAAGATTAAATTCAAATTCACTTTCTCAAATAAAATGTTCACACAAAGCATCAACTTTCGTTACTCCTTTATTCGTCAAGTCTGTGCTTCGATGAATAACGTCTAGATTAATTTCCCTTATTCTATTTTCGCGGTGTTTGGTATCTTAATGGAATTATTTTCCATCAAAAACTTAAAATCCACTTTTGAAGTGACATGGTTATGATGACAACAATTTGTCCCAAACAACCCTCCAAGTGTTTCCCCCTTTGTTCGAAGGACGTTCCTTTCAACTCATTAACTGCCGTAATTGTTAGACCATTTAAACGGCGATTACTTATAAAATATGTCACTTTTATCACCCTCTACCGCTTGTAAAACCCCGCCTCATATTTTCAGCTTTTTGCCCTTTTGTCGTTTTTATCTGACCGTTATGTGCGGGTTACATTGTTAAAGTATTGACCACACAAAATGTATCAAGCGAAAAAAAACACTAAAGTAGATTTATATCTTTTATAACCCGATATGACCGAAATGCTGGCCCAACTCCCAGCGATATTTATTTTAGTTAAAACAAACTGTTTAAAAATCATGTTTGATAACAACATTTGTGCACACATTTGGTATATTACTCTTTTTTAGAAACAAATCACGTTGGTCCGAATTAAATAGATTGCTTTTTTACAATATTATCTTTATACAAGAGACTCTCGAGGGGTTTAACCAAAACCTCCTAGATAACAAGGCCGGGACACTCATTCAAAGCAGCCTCTTAACTTGTACGAGATTCTGCAAAAAAATCGTTTTAATTTTTTTATTCAATTATTCTTATTTATTTTGAAAATATCGGATAGATTGACATAACTACCGATGATTTTATACCAAATTCCCGAGCACGGTCGCTCTGTTGATAGCCAGACCGATATTGATAACGCAATATATAATAAAAAATCGATATACGCTGGCAATACTGTAAACTACTTTGAATTGACATTCCGAAACGTCAAACGTTACGTAAAAATATTAATAAATCGACAATGTTGAATTAAAATAATAACCTAAATATTAGAGATGTTCCGACTAGTCGGCGACTAGTCGGTAAAGCCGACTATCCGGCCACTATTGTAGTCGTCGATTAGTCGGCGACTAATCGGCAAAGAGCGCCGACTATCCGGCTTCTTACATTGTATGTATTTCTCAATAATATGAATGCGGGGGAACTACATGAAATGAAAAAACCTTGATTATATATAAATTTTTTTTTATAATCAGTCTTATACATTAAAAAATGTAAAGCAATCTTTCCTTTGGCAATCAGTTTTTAAAATTACTTGCTTGTAAAGAAAACATAATTATGACATTTATTCAACAAAATTAGTACCTATCCTAATTAACATAAAAACCAACATAATATCTTCTTATCTTCAATGAACATTTATAAGTATTTCTTATTATTAAAATAAAAAGTAGATTTTTTAAATTAACAAACTCAGTTATATGTATTAAAGCAAGATTGTATGTACAAGATGCACAGTAATATATTTATATATTATATATATATATATATATTTCCAAAAATTCTAAACATGAACTGTTTGATAAAAACAAAAAAAAAAAAAAAACATATTTCTTATAACCATACCTACATAATCTAATCAAATCAAAGTCACAGTTGTGACAACCAAAAATATCATAATCTCCTTATATTTTTTATAACTTACTTATATTTTTTAATTAAGGGTAAATTATGATGTAAGAAGACTAAAGCTTCTGCCCTTTCTGGTAGCAATCGATTTCTTTTTGTTTAATATATGTTTCCGGCCTCTGAGAACAGCTTCTCACTGTAAACGGCAGGGACTGCGGGACAGCAGAGGTACACTTTGGCCATGCGCGACCTTTCAGGGTACCTAGAACTATCCCCGAAACCGTAATCGGCTTAGCCGACTAGTCGGTCTTATTACAACCGACTAATCGGCTAGTCGGCGAAAGTCATAATCGGCACATCTCTACTAAATATGCATTGGCAGTCCGCATTTACTTTATGACACTAAAGGGGATTTGTTAGTTAGGGAGGTCTTTATTCACATTTTGTTTTGTGAATAAATCAACGGAGACATCTCACCGCGTATACTACTTCTTTCAATTCTAAGAGTTTCGTTATTTAAAAAAAATGTGTATATTGACAACTAACCGAAGCTTATCTTATAAGTAATATAAAGGCCGTGCTTAAATTTGACTATCGGCCGTCGGAACATTTTTCATCAATCGTTGACCGTGCTCTCAAATATCGCTGATATATAACTGACCACAGACGACGAATTCAGTCAATATCGCATTGATAGGGCTTTATCGATCACCTGTGCTAGACTTAGTCACATTTAATAATAATAATAATAATACTTGGATGACTTGTATAGCGCCGTTTTTGTGCAAAAACACCTCAAGGGCGTTGAAATATAACATATATTATTTATTCGATTATTTATCAACACCCTATTGGGCTTTTACATAACGGTTATAAATTAAACTGGAAACAGCTATATAACATAAATAAAAAATAAAGCCTAAAATAAAAAATTATTGTATTACAAAATGCCACTACAATTAAATTTAAAACCTCTTTTTAACTAAAATAATAATAATGATTGTATCATTTCTATAGCGTCGTTTTCGTGAGAAAATCACCTCAAGGGCGCTTCTTCTTTGTCTCTTCGGTAGGTACATTTACACTATGTCAACAAATATTATATGTACTTTACATATTATTAAGGTTGGCTGTATGAAATAGGATATTCGATTTACCTATAAGCTATACCCTTTGTATGTTATGTTATAATTTATTTGTACAATCAAGGTTTTTTATTTGAATTTATGGGTGCTGTGTGGGGGCATATTTGAGGAAAGGATTGAGGGTGGAAGGAAGAAAAAAAATATGTAAAATCATTTTTCAGCCGAGTTGTTGACTACCTACACAACAGGGCCTCGATTCTCGACGTCTCTAGTGGTTCGACCCACTCGTTTTTCGAGAAGAATGACTTTTTACGTTTGGCGTATTTAATTATTTTCTTTCGTCAGACTCAAGAATGAGAATGTCGACCAATATGAGTACTTTCGACAGCGATTGCGAGCGGCCTGGGTTGATAGAATCGATACCCAGATCGTAAAAAGACCTAGTTATTCTCAAGCGAAAAATTTCAAACATGCACAAGTGTTGGCCACGCGATCGGCGTGTCTCCCAACGTGCTCCCAACCGTGTAATCCGGTGCCGAAGGGATCAATGACGCTTGTGGAGTGTTTTATCTCTGCGTCTTTTATTATCAAATGATTTTTTAAACAAAAAATATCGCTGCAGCACAAAAGAGACGTCGTACTTGACTGCAATATTTATTGACAATGGGTAACCCTTGCTATCCACTCCTCCCCGCGGACCTATCGCACTCAAATATGTATAAATCGTTTTCAAGAGCGGAATTTGAACTCCCGTGGGCGCCAAGGGTTGTTACATAAAAAAAACCTTTTTGAGTAATTACTTCTACTTTTTTCGTTGAGCCGGATTCTGGGGTATGTCGATTTGTACTTTAGGAAAATGACTGCAATTTTTCTTCCGACGTTCTTAAACTTTCGCTCACTCCGATCTAAGTGGTGATATATTTACGTCACCTTAAAAGTCTCCTGGAAACTGGGAAAACCGGCAAAACTCTCCACCGCACTACATCTCTGCTTAGTTCTTCTTGTTTTTTGTCGAAGAATTATTTGCGAAGCGTTGCTTAAATATTTAATTCCAGGAAGTGAAAATGGTTGCCAACATTCCTGTATGAATAATAAATAGACGAAATGTGTGGAAATTCTAAGGTTCCATTGTTTTAAACCGCGTTGGTGCGCTAAACTTTTCCTAACTTAAATTGTCTTCTAGAATGAAGTAGATACAAAATGCCATCAGGTAAATTCATCGTTCACGATTCACCGCGGGGATAGTTCACCGCCCATAATTCACCGCGGAACCATTCACCGCAGGAAAATATATTTGCCATTAGTTTGACCTGTGTTTTTGTATTTTGTAAAATAATTTATTACAAATAATAGCCAAGTAACAAAAGGAAGGAAACTAAATAACAGTGAGGTTAGGTTAGAGTACCTCGTTACTATTAATGTAATGCAAACAGTCTTTCACACCAATCAGACATTTTATTTTATCTATCGTGGGTGGTGAATTTTCCCCACGATTATTTGTGGTCGGTAAATTTTCTGCGATGAATTGCGGGCGGTGAAATTTTAAAAAGATGCCCAGATAGCTGTGCAACATTTGCAACGAGCTTACGGTATTTTAAAAAGTCTATAAAATCCTATTAAAAAAACTCAAATAGAGTATGTAGGTAGGTGCTTAGGTACCCACTCATACACGATTTTCTCTTCTTTTTCAAATGTCACTTCGTTTGACAGTTGTAAAATGGCACTGAAATTTTTACTCTTCGTTCACTTCTCTTTCAGTTATTGTAACATATACTCCCACTAAGAGGAGGAAACATTAAAATGGTTTAGTTTTGACTTATGAATTGTTTATAATAATAATTAATAAACATATATGTAAACTTGTCGAATTACACTGCACGCAAAGGCTCTATAAAAAAACAACACATGATTTCAACTTAAACATCTAATGGAGACAACTTTTAAGACAAGTCGGGGGTTTAAGTAAATACGCACAAAATAAGTTCCTAGGGTGTTAGTTTGGTTCATTTTAATAATTTATGCGTATTTCCTAACCTTCAAACTTAACTTTGATTGAGGAAAAATGGAACTTTAATGCATGTTTTACCAACTCCCACAACATAAAAAGTATTTCTTGTAGTAATTAAGTTGAAACCAACTGTTATTTTTTTCCATACTGAGCGTGCAGCGGAATTCGACTATTTAAGGCGAAATTAAAAGATTACCTAGGTACATTTATTTTAAATTATACTGACATTTATTGGCTATAAAAAAGTACCCCGTCATTTCACAGATAATTCACTGAAAAAAAAAACTTCTCGTAATATATATTATCATGCATCACAATATTTAACACGTTTCTTTGACATGTTCAATATTGAACACCTCAGATACCCTAACAACTATATTTCTATAAATAGGTAGGTATATACCTATTTATATATTTTATTTAGATCAGTTTTGTTGTGTGTATTACACTCCAACCTCCTTCCCATCCTCAGAGCACGTATTCCAAGTCCCAATAAAGCAATACCCACGCACCGGCGTACCGGACGCATCGGGGCAGGGGTGTTCCTGGCTGCGGTGTACATACGCACCGTATCATATTACATATCACTACAATATGATAATTAACTTAAGTAATTACTTAACCGAATTCAATTAAGATTGCCTATCAGACAAAACCACACATCCCTCGATGCAAACTAACTCCAAACAAAATACATACATTCACCGCGCTTCATACATTTTTAAGATTTCATGCGGTGAATTCGAATTATTTAACGTAGCACCTCACATCTTCATACCTAAAATCAATAAATAACATTCACACAACACATATTACTGTACACAGACTAGTTCCATTCTCTTCCCCTCCCTTCCTCCATCCCATCCCTATAGGCTATCTTTTTTTTTTGTTCACTAATAATTAAGAAACCTTGGAGAAAACCAGTTATTGGTTCAATTATTATACACATTTTACCATACCTTATAATAAATTATAACTGTTCGTTTTCCCAATAAAATAAAATTATGAAAAATTTGTATAACATTTCTTTTATTTCCACAGAAAATCCGCGCATTCCAACAGTCCGTGGACGACGCTTGCGCGCGCGTGCAAGCTGCCGAACAAGCACGCACACGCTGGACGCCGCCCGCCGACGGCAACGCGGCACGCGCTCAGGCCGCCGCGCTGCGAGCTGCCGCCCCACGCCCGCCCGCACCCGGTGCGCCCAGCGCGCTGCTGCGAGATGTACCCGCGCAACTGGCAGCCCTGCAACGAGCACGCGCGCACGTCGCGCCGCACCTCGTGGCGGCTGTCGACGACCTAACTGCAAGGTACGTTTTTTTTGCCGAATATCTTCTATATTATGTTCCTGCCCTCTCCTAGAAGATTGGTTCCTCTGAAGTTCGCTATGATCGGGGCCACGGAATGAATATAAGATAATGGCAACTTCTATATACACATGCACCTAAATTTATAATAATCTAGCTTAACCCCCCGCCACGGAGGTTTTTGAAATCAGATGTAGACAGTAATTTTCCTCTTATTTTGAACGTCAATTGTGCAAAATTACATCGAGAAGTATCAAAATACTGATTTAAGGGGTGTGAAAAGGGGTGGGTGTGTTTTTCCGAAATATTATATACAGACCTTCCTCCTGTTTTGAAGGTCAAGTGTGCAAAATTTCATCAATCTCGGAATAAACTGTAACTTTGTTTAAAAACAAACTCGCAGACCCACACCGGGACACTACTTTATGTGAAGAGAGATAAATAAATATTTTTAAAAATAAATAAAAAACATTTACACGTTTTCTATGACATTTTGCAATATCTCTTAGGAAATCTGCAGAAAAAAAAATTTATATCTTCCATCCCCTTTATCAAGGTTGGTTTTACAACAATAATGTTCACTTTTTTTGAAGATATTCAGCTTTTCTAATAGAACACTGTAATACAGCGATGTGTCTAGTTCTGTGTTCACGATAATAAAATGTAAAAATAAATCATTTGTGAAGTAAAGGGAGGAAAATCTACCTTTTGGCCAGTAATCAATAAAGTCACACAAGCTTTATTTTTCTTCCCCTATAGTGTCACTGAATTAATATCATCCATTACCGAGACACACTATATTCTTCACACTCAGAGTGTTGACCTGGTTTATCCATCTACTTCCTGGACCATAATATAAGAAATACTTCCCTTTGCCCATTTCATAAGATCTCAATTAATTATATACACAACCCTAGCTACCTGATTCAATTGGAACGCAAAACATATGAAGCACAGTGCAGAAGGCTAGTACGGTGTGGCAAGCCACCAACGAACTCTAGCGAACAACTAATAAATCACGCCCTTTCTGCGTATGGCAAGAGATGTATGTCAGCACACCTTATTTAATGTGTGATGTGTGTTGTTTGTTGCAGGGCCAAGACGCTGCAGGTGGCGACGGACGAGCGCATCAAGCAGCTGGAGGACTTTGGCAAGGACGGGGGCGCCACAGCAGCGCAGGGCTTCCTGGCCGGCTCCGTCGAGCCCCCGTGGGAGAGGGCCGTCACTCCCAACAAAGTGCCTTACTACATCAAGTAAGTACTCTATCATTGCTTCTTTTCTTGCTGAGTCACTGCTTCATTGCTGAGGGTCTTGATCCCCACACCGATTGCCCTAATGAAGCAGGCCACTCCTCAAAGCCAAATAAAGCCCTAGACATTGATGTTGTTTTTCAAATGTTAACTTGTTGCCCACAGTCATAGAGAATATAATACATCAATGCCCACAATAAAAAAAAAAATTCATTCAATATACTAATTAAATATAAATTAAACTTGCTATTGACTTTACACTTAACTCAATTAAAGTTTGTATGCCATTCAACTTCCTTGTAATTAAATTACTAAACAACTTGTTTTTTGCTAAAGGAAATTAATATCAAAGCAAATGAGGCTTATTTTTTATGACACTTTAAAAATGTTATGAAGCAATTTCCATGAAATTAATTGCTCAGACATTTTTTTTACCATCAAATTTCAATTACCTACCTTTAGTTTTTGAAATTAAACATTATTTTTCAAGTAATTCATTTTTTTAATTTCCTTTGTTATTAGTTATAAAATTTTGAAATTGATATTATATGATTAATTATGATTAGAGACATAAGGAAGATCTAAATATTAAAGCTACTCAAAAGCATATTTCCACTTTGAAATTGGAAGCATTTTTTTAATGTTTTTACTATACATAACTAAACTGCCTCATTAATTTTGTTTTTGTTAAATGATAAATTAAAGAAGTCCACTGACTCAGTATAAATATTTCCCTCCTAATGTATTCTGGGCAATGAGGAATACAAATGGTAGTTAGTCCCTGAATTTTTGCAGAGATTACCGTTACGTGATGAAATTAATTTATCCTACATATGGTATTTTTTATTTATTTCTTTATTTACGCCCATCGAGCTTTTACGTAAATAGTGGATTTTTTTATAGTTTGATAATGCCTTCGAATGGCGGAACGGCTGTCACAAGTAAAATTTAAAAAAATAGTTGAATAATTAAGTTTAATTTTTAAAAAAATTTATACTTTTTTTGAAAATATGAAACTTTACAAATTCTTTAATAAAAAAAAATTTATAAATAGTCAAAAGTATTATATCATATAATATGACATTGAGTAGTTGTAACATAACACCATTTATTAAATATTCCTTCCAGCTCTAAATTTTGCTGGCATATTTCTTTGAAATTGCATTAATGTTCCTAGTTGGCCTAACTTATCCTAACTCTGGCACAATTCACAACAAATTAGCGCAAGCACAACAAACTAAAAGACATTGTTTTCCCTGTTGCAGCCATGAATTGGAGACGACCCACTGGGACCACCCCAAGATGATAGAGTTAATGAACTCGCTGGCCGACTTGAACGAGGTCAGATTCTCTGCCTACAGAACCGCGATGAAACTGCGAACTGTTCAGAAGTCCCTCTGCAGTGAGTACTGATTAGCCAACTTTACCTTAACTAAACTTCTCACTTATTATTCGCTAAATGGAAACCCGAGTTGCCAGTTGAACTGATACCACCGGGAATATTTATGTTGTTATCGGTTGGGTGTAAACAATCCGTGGTCGAGGGGTAAGACTCTCGACTACGAATCCAGAGTTGCGTGTTCAAATCCTGTCATACGCACCTCAATTTTATTTGATTCACTTGTCTTGTTTTATCGCAATTAATTAATTCATTTAAATCATTGTAATATAGTGTATTTGTGGTAGGTCCCAGTGTAGAAGATACTCTCAGTATCGCCCAGGTGAAAGACTATCATGGAGAATTGAAACATTCCCTTTTTATATTAACTCCACAAAGGAAGCCCTTAGGAAAATAACTTCCCTCGGGGCCTATTTCATCTTTTGGGGATGCTGTGTTTAGGGTCTTTTTATATAAAGGAAGGAAAGGTAGTTCTGGGAAGGAAAAAGGTATGAGGGGTGGGTAGGAATCTGTGAGTCAGTGGGTCCGGAAGTCACTTATGAATATATCCCTCCCACTGCAGTGCAAAGTGTTGGGTTAAGAGAGTTTGGCTGGAGAGGTCAAATGGTCTCCCCCAACTGGCCTCTCCCGATTTGGCCCGCCACGCAACTGCTGGATAGACGCATCCACTACCAAGACTTGGACCAACCTCACCCCGTGAACCCAGCCACTCCTGCTAAGTCACGAAGCGTATCGAACCACTTGGTGTTACGGTTATGACAGAGATATTGGTTGTCCAATGAATGGTTCCCGGGGCAGCAGTACCCATATCTGCCTCCCAAAATTTGTAATAATTCAAATAAATTCAATATGTATACCCACTCATCAATACCTTTGTCAATACTAATAATATGGACAGTTTTTGGATTGTGTGAGACTATGAAAGATGATATTATTAAATCGATGCTTTCGTGTTCTTCCAGTGCACATGCTCCCACTCCCCGCCGCGCTGGAGGCCTTTGATGCCCACGGCCTTCGCGCACAGAACGACAAGCTCATCGACATCCCCGACATGATCACAGTCCTGACCTCGCTATACGAAGTCATCGCCGCTGAGAATCCCAGCCTGGTCAACGTGCCCCTCTGCCTGGACCTCGCCATCAACTGGCTGCTGAACGTCTACGACAGCCAGCGTACCGGACAGATCCGGGTGCTGAGCTTCAAAGTGGGGTTAGTTCTGCTTTGCAAGGGACATCTCGAAGAGAAATACAGGTCAGTACTACTTATCTATATTTATTCTTATAATATTTTAATGGTTTCCTCGTCATGTGATTTTTAACAACTATTGTCACTAAGCAACAAATGTTTAAAATAATAACGAAATGGAAATACCCATTCATATTTCTCTGCTCCTGGTATTTTGTTCTTGTCGACAGGCTCATGTTTTGACGATTATTATTTAATACACCTAGCGCGCACACCCTTGAAAAATCATGGGATATTATAACTCCTATTTTGAAACGGGAAATTAAAATAATTTTCTATTCAAATATTATATTATAATAGGAACGAAGCTAAACTAGCGCAAATAACTTTATCATTTGTCCGAATTTTTCAAACAATCAGTTCCAATTTTTAAAGTTTCACTTAATTTAAAAGTAAATTCTAGTTGTAAAGTTCTGTAAACTGGAGTTACAGACACACAACCGAAATAAGTTTTTTTGATATGCTTCTTCTTCTGTTCATGGAACATTCAACTCAAACAAACGAAAAGGCTAACCTAGCTACGATAGCTACAAATGATTCCATCAAGACAGTGTTTATGCGCCTTAAAAATAAAATCAATATTTCAAAGCTATTTGAATGATATGACTTATGATGGAAATGAATTTACTTACTAAAAACAGTTGTATTGTCCTAGAAATTCCAGCCACAAAAAGCAGTGTAAATTTTATCACCATTTGAGAATCATAGCTGATTCAAAACATAGCTTTTCTTGTGTACAATTAAGATTATAATATAATTTTGCTGTTTCAGATACCTGTTCCGCCTCATAGCCGACCCATCCTGCATGGCAGACCAGCGCAAGTTAGGGCTCCTGCTGCACGACTGCATCCAGGTGCCCCGGCAGCTAGGAGAGGTGGCCGCCTTCGGGGGCTCTAACATCGAGCCCTCCGTGCGCAGCTGCTTCGAGAAGGCCCCCAGCCTGCCCAAGGACAGGAACAACACACTGGACAGGGAGAAAGGTAGAAAAAACAGTAATTACTAAAATACACCTCCAATATACCTCTTATTGAAACAAACAGTTGTCATAGTTAAAAAATGATTATATGGCTAACTTGTGAACAATAATTTACCAATATAATAAACCTTATCGATTGCCCATATCTCCTGTCATGCTGTGGATTATTCGTTCCTGATAAATACTCTCGAAATCGTAGCCACGACCTATTCTGTATACCGCAGGGTCGGACAGATGTCATTGCCCGACATAGCATGACAAGAGGTATGACCTTACTAAATGCCCTACCAGCGGATATAGATGTGTTTAATATCACTATACCATGTTTTAAAAAATATATGTACATGTATTGTTAGTTTTAATAAAATTGTACCATAATTGGACTTACCTGTCTGTCGTACAATAATAAAAAAAAAATAAAAATAAAAAAAAAATAAAAATAAAAAAAATAAAAAAATATATGTCTCTTCTGTCATCATTTAAATGAAATTCCATCCCATTTGCTAGAATTGCACTGAAAACTCTGCATATTTTTTACGAAAGGAATATTATTTTATAAAATTCATTATTTTCCGTAACATCTGACATTGAATTATTCTATTTTTTTAACTCTTTGTGTGCTGGCACAAATTTTAGCCGTCTGCCAGCTGATTCTATTTTTATAGATTATTGATTTTTTTTGCACAATGATGTTTTTGTAAATTGTACTGACCAGATGATATGTTTATATTTTGATAAAATTAATGTATTGTAAACATGGTTTCCCCATAATAACTCAGGGAAATGATTTTTTTGATTGTGACGACGGCGTATAGATACGGATCTATATGGATATGTTCGCGCTCAAGTGATTAATCAAATTGACTAATAAGAATAACTTTCGACAAACTTTGAATTGCTTTGCTCAACAGCTGTCGTAACAGAAACACAACCACAAAAGCACAGAAAAACATATTTTCCTCCTGTTTTTTTTTTCTCTGTGTATTTTTATCAGGAACTAGCTTCATGATTTTCACAGGAAGGTAAAAGTAGGTACCACAACTTTTCTAACAACAAAATAAGCTGTAAAATTTTACACCACTTGGTGCTCCTTTACTCATTTTTATGTTTAGTTTCTGATCAATCAACAAAATCAGTAATTGTATTTATAACCTTTTTTTTAATAATGGTTTTTGCAATGTCTTGTCTCACTGTAGGGAGTTCCCATATTAAGACATACGTAGATGGTAAATAAATCTAGGCTAGTAATCTCTAAAGTAGGCATCACCCCTGTTGGCGGTATAAAGAATCTCCAGGGGAGCGGTGGTGGCTTCTGGAGTGACAAGAGTGTATTGAAAGGCGGAAAGGGGGTGGCAAGGGCAATAAGATTTCCTGGGTGGGATATAGGCTAAAAAATAATGTCTTTGAAAAGTGAACAGTGGGTGAAATTCGTTTGGGAAACTGATCAAATCCTATTCTTCTAGAATCCAAAGACGGCAGCAAGGATCAGAGTCTGGACCGCAGCAGCATCGGGGAGGTGCAGACCATTGAGGCAGTGCACTTCCTGCACTGGCTGCAGCGGGAGCCGCAGTCGCTGGTATGGCTTCCCGTCCTGCACCGCCTGGCCGCTGCCGAGCACGCCAAGCACCAGGCCAAGTGCAACATCTGCAAGGAGTACCCTATCGTAGGGTTCAGGTAGGTGGACTAGTTCAATACTTGGTATCGTCTTTCCTAGGGGATAATACTAAGTATCTCTACCTCTGACTAATCACTCCTACGCACCTACAACCATATTTTATTCCAAAGTCACAAGTATTACAGATTGAGATAAAGGTTTAGAGTTTTGCTATACGGTTTACATTTTGCAAATTTTTTTAAAATTAACAATTTGTTTCATCTTGATTACTGCGAGAAACAACTATTTACATTGGGGGAGGAGGTGAAAGAGGCATTAACGTTTCCGGGAGTATGGACGCTAATGAACGACGGTACACACTTTCGCCAAAGGAGTATGGACGTCTATGGACGACAGGTGTCGCATATTCATATTCTGTAAATATGCATCATATTGCCATCTGTGGGCATATTCCTGTAATTATACACCAATTTTAAACGTTTTACATCATTATCGACAGAGATATCAGCTGTTATTTATTTTGAAAATTTATTTAAAAAATATAAATATTTTTTATTTATGTAAAAAAAAACTCACTCCCCAGAGCACGGCCAGCATTACGTAACTTACTCCCAGAAAGGTTAAAGTTCTATTTTTTTTCAATTAAAATATCCCATGTTTAAATATGTTTGACCGCCATGTTTGATTTTATTAAAACGAAGTGATGTTTATTCAAAACAACAACCTTATCTGGTAGCATCACTACTGTAGATTTTGTGTAGGTGTAAAAAAATTTGTATTAGGCAATTCGCCCTAAAAAGAGTGTTTTATGATGTACATAGTTCATTAGTTTATCCTTTGTCCACATCGTCAAAGTGTAAACCTTTAAAAATAGATAACCTGACCCGAGGAGAACCAGCATGAATAAATGATTTATCATTTTGCCCTAAATTTTATAACCTACGACAGTGGTGTGCAGTACATAAAGGCTGGAAATCTGTGCCTACAAGAAAAATATTAAAAAAAAAAAAAAATTATGTAAAAACCGTCCTACATTGACAAATTAAGTTTTCTATTCTATTTGACAACATCTATGTCCATTTTTGCATATTCGATGCATAATTATTATTATTCAAACTTGTGATAAATTAATTGCTAAACACAGATGGCAGTAGTAGCATTATTCAAAGCTACAGATATTACAGAGAACTACAAGGTTAAATTGATATTATATACTATAGCTCATTTATGTAAGGAAAGAAAGATTCGTACCGTCGTATAATATACACAATTTTTTTTTTATCAAACTAGAAAAACTATAAATAAAGTCATAGAGCAATGCACGCCACAGCAGTTTACTAACCCAATCTAGGTATTATATCCTGTTATAACCATTCTGTGTCACTTGTTTTACAAATTTTTGAATTGTTTTCTTTTCAGATACCGCTGTTTAAAATGTTTCAACTTCGACATGTGTCAGAAATGCTTCTTCAGTGGCCGCAAAGCTAAGAACCACAAACTCACACATCCTATGCAAGAGTATTGCACTGCCGTAAGTACATTATGTGAACGTTTTTGACCTTACAAAAATATATTTATTGAAATATCTTCTTTAATGTTTACGTTTACCTTTGGGGTTTCATCGCCAGTTTAATGTTTAAGTATCAATAAAGTTTCATGTTTTTTATCAGTGATTGTTTTACTTTCCAGACTACATCAGGAGAAGATGTGCGTGACTTCACCCGCGCACTTCGCAACAAGTTCAAGTCTGCACGGTACTTCAAGAAGCACCCACGTGTTGGATATCTTCCCGTGCAGACAGTTCTAGAAGGAGATGCTCTGGAATCTCCAGCGCCATCTCCTCATCATCAGGCTCAAGTGAGTTGTCAACAATATATCAATAATTATTGTCATTTTCAAACCCTATATTATTATGGAACTAGCACTCTAACTAGACCTCTGTAAAACTGTGAAAAATCATGGGATAACAGCAGGCAGATAATTAGTCTGAATTTTTGGTAAATCAGTTCAAGTTTTGAAAATGATAATTTAAGTAATTTTTTGTTAAAAATATTATGTAATAGGTACTTTTTGGCTTGTCTTAATTCTTCACACAATCAGTTCAATTTGAAAATGACACTTAAATTCAAAGTAAATTTGAGTTCATTGAATCAGGTTTCACACAGGACTAACGCACAGCACAGATAACTGGTGTTAGTATGTTTGATGATTTTAAGTAAACATTTTTACCATTCGTCGCCCACAACACAAACAGGCGTATCTTATTTTTGGAATTTTTTAGAAGAGCCAAAAAAACCTTTTTTTTTTACAGATTCTTAAACGTTTTATAACATGTTTCACTAGTGGGGTAAAAAAAATCCATAGTTAAACTCCATTAGCGAACTTAGTTATTTGAATTTATTTATTTAAAAAAAACTGTTTTTAACATAAAAAACGTACTCTGCACATCTCACTAGGTCATTCCTGTATCAAGATGTGCAGATTTACAATTATATCATTTAAAACAATACATATATGTAAACTTAAAGTTTATGACACGGTCGTTTCATGACAATATTTTGTCCTAAAATTTATTCCAAGTTCCATAGCCCTCTGTTGAACACGACCACTTTGTCAGCGATCTTAGAAAATTCCTACAACCAAGTGATTGGCAACAGTCAGTGGTCAACCCAAAGATTCCATAAATCAGCGTATTGGTGGATATTAGCTTCTAGAGTTCTGTAAAGCTTCCCATGTAAGGCACATGCATTGATACAAGTTTATTGACCTCACATCTATTAACTAAGTAACTAATATAACTTCCAGGCTCACCACAACATGTCTGGCACAGTGGGAGGTCAGTTCCCAGCCGGTTCCACCTCCACTGATGATATGCACTCCCGCCTGGAGATGTACGCTTCCAGACTGGCTCAAGTTGAACTGGGCGAGAGGCAGCGGACTAACTCTACACCAGATAGGTAAATATTACCACATTCAAAACTTTTCATTATATGTGTCCCGCAAATTCAAATTTGAATTCAGCCATGGAGAGAACAACTCCCTGTCAGAGTACAAATCATTCAAAATAACTTTTTTTATGAACTGTATAATCTACATTGAAATTTGATTTTATATTGCAATATTTATACTAGCTTGGAATGCAGAAGTTTTTTTACAACCTGCGTTGTATGATTTTTTTTTTATTAGTCAATTATGTGACCCATTTCACTGGCCACATCTCTGAACCAATCATAACTAAGAAAATATTTCCAAATTTCAATATTTTGGTGTTGTGTTCCCACAAACAGTTCTCCAACTCGTCATGAAAGTAGATTTTAAATAATAGGTTCTTTGTGTCAAATCAGGGATTTATTAATACTTCACGTATTACAATGGTGACTCGATAGTCGACCTAGCTAGAAGCTGGCTAAATGAGATCTGAAAACACCAACTCTGTCTTGGAGCATTCTAACTGGTCCTGGCGACTACTGGCTACTAGCTGCCATCTTGCAGACTTCCAAGAAAGCTCTACGCACTGCCCTCTATGAGTGCATCTGCAAAGCTTTTACTTCCCAACAATTAGTTAAATCCCTGCGAACATTTATTGAACTTTAAATCGTGCAGTATGCTAACTCCAAAGACTTTTGTCGGGACTAAATTCGAGCCCAGGACTTGCAAAGGGATAAAAAGACGGAACCGCTGTTTGCGCATGATTTTTTGATCCAAATTACAATTGAATATTGAAACTCAGTTTCGTAGAGGTTTACTTAATACCAAACTCACGTTTTTTTTTAACATTGAAGCTAGGTGTAAATTTTGAACTATTTAAAAATAAAAATGTTTATTGTATGTATTGTGAAAATGAAATGTGTGCTTATTAGAATCCATTAATCATTAATAACATACAGTTTCCCGATTCCCAGCGACGATGAGCACCAGCTAATAGCGGCATACTGTCAGTCCCTCAACGGGTCGTCGTCTGGAGTGGGCCCTAACTCCTCGGCCGGAGACCTGGAGCCCCCGCGCAGCCCCGTGCAGGTCATGACCATCATACACCAGGAGCAGAGGGAGGAACTCGAAGCTGTCATTAGGTGAGTAAAATTTACCAATTCAAGTGATCATTTTATTTAAGTATTTCGAAAAGATAATGAGGTGGATTTCAACTGAAATCAAAGCAAGTTCTCTCACATTCCAAGATATCATTTCTTCTTTCTACTTGCATTTAGTAGCCCCCATTAAACAAATCGATTCTACAAAAGGTCTTATTTCCCTGTTCATATTGGGGATAGAAACATCCTGCATCCTTTCATAGACAATGACTGCAAAATAGTATCGCTAATGGTTGCCATTATTGCGACTGCACTTGTCGTTGGCTAGAGTATGTATGAACAGTGAATGAAACATAATGTATTTGATAGTAGAGTCATATGTATTACCAAAAATGTTATAATTGAAATAATCAAAGAAATTGTTTATCTCACATAATTTGATATCATCTTTTATAAGGTTCTTCGCACCGTACACGTGTCGTGTTGCTTTTACAAGGTTGAATTATTCGCAGGACAAACCCGTGGGACTTTAGTTAATTTATTTTCAGTACTACGACGCATGCATTCCTGTTTAGCAATAAGAATAATAAATTAACACTTGTAGACACTTTTACACCAATAAATAGGAAAGCGACTGGCTCAACCAGTCAGTTGTCCAACGACTTTCGTGAAGTCTGTCTTTCACTTCAAGAGGAAGCTGGCTAAATAGAGTCAATGTCAAATAGTTCTTACGTGCGAAAAAGATGCCTACTCTACCTGAAGTACAATTTCTGAAAATGACGCATCTTGCTATTTATGTTTCTTTGGTATTTCCTTTTACCACTATCTGACACTAATTGCGTTTACCTACCTCTGCTATTTCAGAGAGCTGGAAGAGGAGAATGCCAACCTGCAGGCAGAATATGAACGACTCCGTGCCAAATCTACTCCGGGATCCACCCCTGAAGAACAACATGCTGGAAATGAAAACCGTGGAGCTCATGGGGCTCCAGATCAGGTAACAATATTGTTTTAACGCAAGATATCACTTTGTTTGCCATTGTGTATGTATTCAACTATTTACCTACAGAAACAAGACAGTCAAGGTGATCTACCTCGATGTTTAACTTTCAGAATCGGGTAAAATCACTCAATCCATACGCATATAGCTAAAAATTTGAAGTTCCCACTTAACACTTAACCTGTTTTGATCTATGCAAAAAAAATATTAAAAATTTTTCAGATCATAATCTAACCAGTTGAACATATTTAGGTAAACGATTCTTTTGAAATTCAAAATTACGAAATTTTTATAAAACTTACAAATATGGTATAAATGTTGAAATAATGGTAGATTCATTGACTTTAAACCAGAGTAAGCAGTTTATGTATAAGTTTCCATATTAACCAGTGGACTGCCGATAGGTCTCCGAAGAACATGCAGCATTATAACATTATCCATGTTAAAATAACTTGCGATGCTATTTTGACATTAATGCTCGCTCAAAGATAAATTTATGAAAAACAAAATCAGCATTGTATTAGCTAATAAAACTTTAGTTTCCACTTTTAATTTTTATGAATGGCGCCTCTCTGAAGGCTGAAACAATATTTTTCTTCTTTATGCTCTGGCCTTCAACAGAATATTCAGTTATGATTTTTTGAATGAGCATGGCCGAATCCAAAACTGAATGCCCGGAACACTCCATTGTCCAAGGCACTTATTTTGTTAATACCCTATCAATGGAGTGTCTAAAGGACTTAACTTTCCAAGTTATGCACTAAAACCGTATCCAAAAAGGGATTCATATATATGAGATTTTGCCCTTCAAAGCATTTTTTATGTTACTGATATTTTATTACTTTTCTAAGCCTATAAAAAGAATGCTCGATTATAGCAAATGCCAATATGTATGTGTTCCACTCACGGTATATAATTAATTCTAAACAATATAATTATCAAACCAAAAACACATGATTTTGTTTTACTTCTCATTTACTTAGAATCTATTAGTTGTAAAGATCCCTTACACAAAAACAGCACTAATCTTTTTTTTTTTTTAATTAGTAAAAAAAAGATACACGAATTACATAATATAACAATTACATAATATAATTACACAATATAGTACAGTTATTAATTACATAATATTAGTATTTGATGTACCCCCATAAATAAGCAGGGCTTGTGTGTATGGGGGTGTTGTTTTATTGGTTTATATTTGATATGATTCAGTTCAACTGTTCGGAAAACTTTTTAAGGTGGCTTTTGAATTCGTTTATTTTTACATTCATGTTTATCTTATCCAAATATTATTTATAACCCATCTGTCAAAAAAAAACAACCAAATTATTACACCATATTCTTCTTTGTAATTCCCAGGACATGATGGCAGAAGCCAGGTTGCTCCGCCAGCACAAGGGGCGCCTGGAAGCGAGGATGCAGATCCTAGAAGACCACAACAGGCAACTCGAAGCTCAACTGCAGCGATTGCGCCAACTGCTCGATGAGGTTTGTAACTCAAATTATTATTTAATTTTAGAACAGGAGTGCAGAAGAATATAGGAGATGTGTAATTACAAAAGTATTAATATATATATTTTTTTTTTTTTAATTTTAACCTTCAATTCTAGAGAACGTTAAACCTTTTAATGTTAATGATAATATAACAACACAGTAACATTGAGTAGGATTGTAATGGTTTTAACTTTATAACGGTTCCAGAACTCTCTTGTCTACTATGTAGTACTGAAATCAAAAAAGACTTATAATTTTATGTCATAAAGACACCCACAAACATTGATGTATTATATTTAGATGAGACATGAAGCAAAAAAATAGTTTCCACTTTTTTACCTCCAACTGACCTCCAACGCTCTAACTAAAATTACCGAATCCGGTTGACACTCACCGTTTATTATGTTCTAATAATGGAACTCATTTTGATGATATATTAGTACGCAATAGCGCCTCTAATTGTATAGCTCTGTGCCCACAAACAACTTCTGACAGATTTTAATAACCTGCGTATCTCTTCATCATCCTTACGTGAAACATCTAGCTTCTTGTGTAGGTTAGTTGATGTTGTGGAGGATTTTGGACATTTGCTATAATATTTTCCTTTTTTAATTCCAGCAGCCAGCCCAAGGGGCGTCCCCAGCGCGCACGGGGACTCTTCAAACCAGAGCGGTCACAGCTTCCCAACTGGCTACGGACTCTCCAGCCAAAATGCACAATGGCGTCTACCACGACAATAACACGAGTCAGTAATCTTATCTCTTTACTCTGACATAACCTCACATTATAGCATTCAACACTTTAGTGGATTTTTGGTTTAAGGTTTACTGCTAAGCTTTTGACATACTTAATCATAAAAAATACTTCAAAATGGTTATGGGATTATTCATCCATGTTTTAAATAGATTTTTCACATGGTGTAAGGTAGCATACATAGATACTTACATAAATAAGTGCAATAGTGACACAAATTCTTTCCTATCTATAAGAACTAGAATTTTCTATGCAATGGTTAACTATTAACTATAACATTCTCCAACCTATTAATTATTATAACATTTGCTGATAAAATATTAGTATTGACAGAATTTAGTTCATAAAAATATGTAAATATAAAAGAAAAACAAAAATACCATTTCCAAAAGGATCTCGAAACATTTTCGAGCATGCAAATTCGCCATCCGGACAAAACGGCAATTGCCAAGCACTTAATTTAACCTTTCCGGGACTATGGACGCTAATGAACGACGGTACACACTTTCGCCAAAGGAGTATGGACGGCTATGGACGACAGGGGTCGCATATTCATATTCGATGCATATTCTGTAAATATGCATCGTATTGCCATCTATGGACATATTCCTGTGACTTTACACCGATTTTAAACATTTTCCATCATTATCGACAGAGATATCGGCTGTTATTTATTTTGCATACTATCACAACATTTAATCAAAAAATATATATCTTTATTTATGTAAAAAAAACTCACTCCCCAGAGCACAGCCAGAATTACGTAACTTACTCCCGGTTAATCCGACCATTACTTTGGATTTGTGCCTCAAATGCTGGGAAGTCCAAAAGGCTCTGAACACGCCTAATTACGCAGGCAATTGAAATCCACAAAATTCCCATAAATAATAACGACACGGCTAAGCTTGATAGTTCTATTATTAGACGGCTACACCAAAACTAAATGCAGGAAACCACATTAAGAGGATTGACGTTTGCAACATGACACTAACACACACTTCACCACAAACTGCACATCTGCCCTGATGACGGACACTATTATAACGCTGTTTGAACAAAACTCAGTCCATATCTACTCTCACGCTAAAATTTGTATTTCCTCGATATGAATCCATATTTGCACAAGTCATATTTAACCAGTTTCCAAATGAAACAAAAAAACACTTGGCAATTTGAAGCGAGAATTGCCACTGCTGTTATAATTATGGAACCATTTCCATACACTTATTATATTACTGGATGTACCCTGCCACGCATTGCTCTGGCTCAGTCTGTCTGTGCAGATAGAGAAACAATAGCGCGTGTTGCTTTACGTCCAACAGATGGCGCTGTGTTAAAAAAACACGTTTTTACCTACCACAGGTGACATCTATATAATATAGGTATATAAAAACACACGCATATTCGAATGCAACGTTGTTTCAAAATTTGAAAGCAATCGGAGAAGAACTTTCGGAGATTTGAGATTTTGAACAAACAAACATTTACATTTTTATTTATATAGATAGATTGCCACAGTTAAATGGCATTTTAGGGTGACTTGTGCATTTATGTGATGTATTTGGAGCTATATATTATTACTTATAACAACTTCATTGGTGGTCGGGCAATTAACTTATCTGGCACCTTGGGGGCTTTGCTATTACTAGATGGTCGTTGGTCAGAACCCGGAGGGAGGGAGGCAGCCCTGGAGAGGCCCCCGCCGCCCCCGCATGCGCCGCAGCCCCAGGCCGTGGGGGCACTCATGCACTGCGCAGGTAATTACAACTGACCTCAAATAAACCAGCAGTCTACCATATATAACCTCAAATTTAAAAATACCCTATTCTTTAACTTTGAAAGAGCAATACATTGAGGTTATCGTTTACAATTATCAGAGCCTCAATGAACCCTTTTTCAGATTACCTAAAATAAGCAATAACGAATCTGCAGTTGCGGAGTGATTGATATAATATGATTTAATACAAATTACTGTAGTACAAACCTTCACTAACACTTTTATTTAATTAACCTTCAAATCACCTATTTATTGCCTCGCTAAACACATAATATTAATAAATTTTATTTGAATTCCTAAGCTACTGGAAGGATTCCATAAGGTAATAAAATATAACCATTTTATATTATGTTTTTTGTTTAGTAATTACATACTGTATACTCATGGTGATGGTGAACCATAAAGTATTGGAAAATATCATTTTTACCATCTTTCCATGGGACTGTCCATAGAATATGTCAAGAAGTAAAGGAAAAATAGTTATTAAAATAGCCTTGTTTTCACAAACGGACATTTCCGGCCGAGCATCACGTCCAGGGCCATCTTAATCCATGGACACAATGAGTCAGGGCTGGTCCTGCCAAATGGCGCCTGACCCTAGTAAATCCTCAAGAGCGCTGTGTTAGGTATTATCAGGCACACCTGCTAGCCGCCTGAACGCTGCTGGCGAAATTCATATCCCGGGGGGGTGACTAGAGAATTTTAAAGACTGGCCTGGGTATTATCAGTGCCTTGGCTCCCTGGCTCCTTGAGAAATCGGCATCCGCACTGCTGCAATTGTGCAGAGTTTGGGGGCCATTTTCGAAAGCCAAAAACATATAGGAAAAAAACACAAAAGAATGTTTCTATAAAATGTGGTCGGAGGCCTTGGGCACGTGCCCCGCGTGCCCTTAGGGTAAAAGCGAAAAATGACGTCACAAAAGCATTTCTATATTTGTAGATGGATCTGTCTAGCAGACATGAATATCGTCGCTTGGCATGTGATGTCAAGCTCGCCTATGAATATTAAGCTATTGACTGACAAAAGGAAGAGGGAGTGTGCCTCATGCCTAATTAGAATGTTAGTTTATTTGGAGAAGTGGAGAGTTATTAACGTGTATTGTTTGTTTGTTTGCAGACGACCTGGGCAGAGCCGTGGAAGAGTTTGTGTCGGTGATGACGGAGGAAGGATCAGCCGCCGCCAATGTGCCGCCGCAATACACCAACGGCAAATCTATCCCTCAGTAGATTCTTCTTCAATGCGAATTGGTGCTTGCTGCAGATCAATCAGAATATATTTATCACCCGGGGTATCCAAGCAGAAACTAAATATATTCATAGTATTACTTCTAGTAGCTGCATAAATAATATATCCTCAATATTTGTACATTTCTACTCTTGTTACGAAACTAAATTTTTCACCTTATTTTTAATTTTTTATCTGCTTTTGATAAAACCCCGCCCTTGATCGGGCTGAGTTATTCCCACGGAACTAACTTAACGAAATTATACGAAGTTGTTTTACATTCTTATAATAATATATAAAACTTGTAGCATTAAGGCAATTATCATAAACTTTTTTATATAATATTTACTGAAATAATCGACTCTGTATCAAACATAATCGGTCTCGTCATTAGAAGATAATTTATGTAGGCATGTTTTAGTAGAATGAAGACAGAATGTTGTTACAGATATCCCTAATCATTTAGTGTTAACATTATTAACTCAACAAGGTGACATCTTTCCCAGGACAACGGTATTTGGACTAACCCACTTTTATACAAACTTTAATTTTAATGACCAACTTTAACAATTACATTTAAATCGGAGAGGCGAGCTTTGAATTACTAATTACGACTTTAATAAGATAAACATTAATGATTCAAGTATCTGTTAAATGATGGCCAAATGTGGGTTACAAGTTACAAAGTTAATAACTAATAACTCATAACCAAAGTAGTGACAACTAGAGATCATTTGTTTGTGAAGTAATCATATCAAGAAGAAATATTTCATATCGAAAGTCATATCCCGCGCAATGTGCTGCAATATCCCCCGTGTACTATTCTATTACCCATTGTTAACATACATTACTTAGTGAACGGTAGTTAGATGACCTCATATTCAATTATTTAACGCATCGGCACAAAGGTGTTTAGTAGGTTCATCAGTAAATATACATATCTATGCTTGGTTAAGCTGTGTTCATTTGCCCTTAAAGGCATATTGATTGCATTGTTGTTACGTTTGTACATACTAAATCCATTATTATCACCAAAGTACATGCATGGTTCTTATCATATTGTGTTCACACAACATGTACATAAAATGTATTGAATATGAAATAAAATAATGAATTCATTTAACCTATGTTTTATTTCAATGTAACGTATTATATAAATTTATATAAATATGTAAATACCAAAGTATCAAATAGATATTTCTCTAAACAAACAAACTCACAGCTCCCTTTGACAAACACCGCAGAGTTTTAATACTTTGTAAATGCGGTGGCAAATGCAAACTGAAATGAGAAACATATTTTACATTTAAAACTTCACACATTAACATAAAAAATTTGGAAAAAGATCATTTAAAACATTTAACAACTCTATGGTTTACAAAGGTTTAGCAATTTTTTCAGTGTCAATTGGGGAAAGAGATCGTTCAGACTGCACAGCAAATTTACATGCTATTGAAAAATACATTTTGTTTTCATCTATCAGTTAATTATTTTTTACAGCAATGTAGTCCAGGATACAAACTTCTTTGAGTAGATGTTTAATTTGACTCTGTTTTTAACAAAACAGATGGCTGAACGTGAAAGTAATATGGTAATGTAAAAGATTATTCTGGTGACTACGGAGCTGAAAACAAATAACTATTGAGTTATATTTAACTTAACTACAAAAGATATTTCCAGAGAACACAACCAGGATGACGGAATCAATAAATAACCCACAGTTTTTTAAACATGGTTATCGTGAAAATCACACATACAAATATTAGTTGTTACGGAATGAATGTTCACCTCAAATCTTATATCGTAGTTTTCTAGAACAACTTTTAGCAGCAGCATACAATAGTAATTTTTGCTTTTAATAGAAATAACTTAGCATAAATTCTAATTTCAGAATAATAATGAACAATGCTTAGATTTAGATAAATAACAAACATTGGAAAGACATAAGTTTAGTACAAATTATGATAAAGTACGATAGAAATTAAAAATAACAACATAATAACTATGATTGAATTGAATGATTTTAAAAAATGGGTCATTGATATAATAACTTAGTATGTACCTACATAATTACGTATAGATTCCTACTTGTGTCTTATGCACTGATGCATAAAACGATAATGATTAGAAATGTTAAAATTAGACGTTTACATAGATTTAAAAAGCTTTGCTAGATTTTGAGTTCAAATTAGATAAACTAACTTAATCTATTATTTAAATACAAATTGTGAATTATTCACTTGCAGACCAAAGGAATGTTTACATGAAAAATTTGTAAAAAAATAAGATATTATAATATCACTACAGTTAGGATAATATGTACAAATAACAGTAAAATATATTTTCTTTAAATTATGAAACTAAGCAAAAAGCCTTTAAAGTGTTATTATCAAAACTACACAAATTTTATTTGATTTCTCATTTTAATCAGACTGCTCGAAGATCAGTCAGAAGTTATTAGCTAATTCAATACAAGCAAAGATCTGCATAAAAAAGATATCACCCAAATAAACTGGGTATTTTTCTATGTTGATCATATCGGTGTTTTTTTTATGAATAATGTTTCGATTATAACATTGAAAGCATATTATCCGGTGTTGTTTTATCACAATGATATTGAGTCTCCATGTCCATTTGTGGTTGCCGCATGAGGAATATCAGTTCTTGGTCTCCGAAAAAGCAGGACGTGGGGTTCAGGGGAATGCATCATGTAATGTACCCAGTCGGGACTCTGCTGGACTCCCACATTCCTCCATTCTGTCTCCGTCATCAAGTGAGACTTGGGTACATTTCGAGCTAGATCAGCTGGCAGGATAACATGCCTGAAAACAATGCTTGTAATCAAATGACAACTAAGAACTATAAAAATCCAAACGAATTTACCACAATATTGAGTTAATTATTGAATAATACAATATATTACTACATAATAACAATATTGTCACAATATTTAGAAAAACATTCATGGAGAAAAGATAAACTATTACCTGTACTCATACTGGTCGTCAACATACTTTTCAGAATATTGAATTTGTTCGGCCGGCATTTTGTTCGTTAAAAAATAAAAGTTTTAATTGAAAACTACATCAAATAAATCCTCAACAATTAAATCGAAAACATTTTATATGGAAAACCTTGCTACAGCATGACCGCGAGATAGCAAATTTTGACAGTCGTGTAGTGATTAGTGATGGTATGCCGAAAAAATACATCTCCCCAGCTTTTTCGTCAAAACTCCACAGATGCGAAAAATTCAATACTTCAACCTTGGAAAATAGGCAAAAATGTCAAATATGGAGGTTAAAACAGGTGCAACAGCTATCGACGAGCGCGGTTGGGGGGAATATTTTTTTAACGTTTTAGATAATGTTTTATTTCCAAATATGTATTTTGGTAGAACAAAGATGCTTATAAAAACTATTATAAAATTTAAATGTAAAAGGAGCAAAGAAAAAAAACAATACTCAGTATAGAATGAGCCGGTATTTCAGTATTTTTAGTAATTGTTTCATTAGCAGTATCTATCTTGCCATGACTCTTATCAGAAAACAATCTGACATAAATATCTGTCAAGCCAAGCTTATAATGCAACTGATATACCGGCCCATTTCATGCTCGCAAAGTGAGAGAATTACGTCCGTCAAGTTTCTCTCTGATAGGAGCCCTGAAAAGATTACCCTAGCAATACCATTACTAAAAAAATACTGACATACCGGTCCATAGCCAGATAGCTACCTTAGTTTATGAAAACATTGGAAACTAACCATCGTATAATCTTTCATAAACACAAACCACTCTAGACAATTTACGTTTCTTCACATCAGCCTTAAACCCATCGCTCATAGATGGCCACTGAACTAAATGCATGATTATACAAAAACCTCACCTTTAAAATTCCCCAGATTTCTTACTTTTTTCCAAAAAACTCCTTTTCTCTCTTTGAAATTCAAAATCCCCCAGATCTGAGGACTTCACCTCAGACATACAATCACTGAGTGCAAAGTTTGGTTTGGCAGTGTTACTAGTAGAGGTGAGTAAAATAAACATTTATGTTGAGAAACGGTTTCAACCGGTTTGTTGATTTTGGGATAACCGTTTAAAAAAACGTGTAAGTGGGCCTGCAATAAACCCTTGCGAAATGATTCCAGTAGAGCACAATACGATTGCAAAGAAATGTTTAGTAAATTTAGTTATTAAACGCTTTAACTTTAAACGCTTATCTGCCCGTACGCAACTCTCTGAACGTAAACATATTAAAATAACCGCTTTCTCACTAAACGTTTTCTCGCTAAACGGTCACCCGCCCGTCCTCGATTCGCCGCCTGTAAACCGTTAAAGCCCAGCTACACTACTCGCGAAGTTGATCGAAGTTGACCGAATACGATAGTGTGGGCACGAACTTCACTTCGCTTCGGGCAACTTCGCTTCGCTTCGCCCGATTTCCGATTGTTGTCGGTAAATGCGTCCGAGTCAAAGGACTCGAAGCGTTACTCGCGAAGTTGCACGAGTGTGTGGGCACGCACTTCGAACTTCGGCTAACTTCGTCGAGGACTTCGTCGAAGCGTCGAAGCGAGTAGTGTAGCTGACACTTTAAAAGAAGCGCTTTCACCGGCCTGCGATTGACCGCCAGTAAACTTATGCAAAGAAACGTTAAATTATTAAACGCTTTCTCGTTCTCATAAACAGTTACCCATTACCCACCCGTCCACGACTGGCCGCCTATAAACCGTTTATGGGCCTCTAGCATAAATAAACCTATCAGCCTCTAGTTACTACTATCTGCCAGCGTGCCAACTGCCATCGGGCAATTTTCTCTGCAGTTCTTAAACATTGTTTTTGTTTTCGAAGTGGGAAAATTCTAAACATGTAAAATTATTAAAAATAATACAATAACATGTTTTAACAGTCTATAGGGTTTAGTTTCGACTCAACTCAATATTTGAATGGTCAAAAATTAATTTTGAGACGTCCAGAAGCTTGGCAATTAGGTGACAAGTAAATTCTGATCGGCTGTTAAAATCATAGCTCCATGTATGGCTCCATGTTTAAAATATTTATAAGTTGCGATGTAAGTTTGTTTTGTTTATTATTATAAAACATTTTAATTAGGACTAAAGCGTAACGAAAAACTTTTTTTACACGACAATCATCATTTGGGTTTATTTGGATTCACATCAGGATTAAAAATTAACTAAAATGTGAAAAATAACCTGTTATTACGAAAAATGTATGGTTTTTATTGTTCAAACACATTTTGTAATTTGTAATTGTTTCATTTGCTTATTCAAAGTACAAAGTACCTATTTATTTAAAATACTTTGTGAATAAGTACGAATTCGACTGGCTAGCTAAATTTCAACATTTGAGCCAAAAAAACTTTGACAAGGGAGCATGAAGGGAGCTTTCGGAGCTTTCGTTTGTTTATATTTTTTCCTGTCAATTCAAATTTGTAAATTTTATGTTTTTCACAAATTTATTTAGAAATTTAGATCAACATGGGTGACCAGTCAGAGCTGAATACAACATCTTCTATTTTAAGTATGTAAATACCATTAGACTTTGATGACTTTTCTTAAGTGGTTTTAGACTTAATGTTGATTTATTTTCAGGTTCCAAATTATTACGCAAAGCAATTACAAAAAACAATAAAAAATCATGCGTGGCTTGTTGTTGTTTGATTAACGAAAAGTATCTTCTGCCAGTTTTAGATGATGTTTCGGTAGAATTCTTATATCTTGCGAATATAGTGGCAAGTATTTGTAGTTGCAAAAATAATGATTATGCATCATATTTGGAGCTTTTCCAAGAAGATGCCTGATCTAAAAGAATATCATATCATTCTGACACTATATAAATTGAAAATTGTGGATTTATTTTCAGACCACCCAAGGAGAAATGATTTGTGGGAACTGTTTATCGGAACTGATATCAGCGTGTAATTTTAAACGACGGTGTATCTTTTCCAATAAAAAAATGAAATCTGCCAGCATTATAACTATCACTAACGCTTGTAACTCAACTTCAGTCACCAACGAAGTGCCTACTATAAGTTCAATACCTTGTAAAAAGAAAAAACGTGCTGAATCAATAAAGTCTCTTCAAAGTACTAATAAAATAACAGCGGGATCAGATAAGACAGTTGGTAGTAATAAAAATATTGGTAGAGTAAATGGTAATAGAAGAAGAGGATTTGCTAATAAAGATTATAATACATTTGCTAGTCAGCAATTTCCACCGCATATAATCACTGCGTCAGATCACGGAAGCAACGGAAGTTTACTGAGAAGTCAGTCTGCCGATAATGTGGCTAACTACTATGGAAAGGTGTGTCGGGAAGTATTCTCCAAGATGGATGACTTTAAGAAGCACAAGAGCCAGCATTTTAGCGAGCTTACCAATCTTTTCATGAATGAAATAGGACACCCGAGAGCTCCGGTGAGCAGCCCAATCTCCATTAAACCTTCTCCAAAGACTTCAACAAATTTAAGGGAAACTTCTGGGGTTTGCTCCTCTTGCGGGAAGCTGTTCAGACAACTGAATAAACATATTTTAGTTTGCCCGTTTGTTAAGCAGAAAGGAATGAAGAAACAATGTGAGCGATGTGGGAAAGTCCTCACAGACCTGAACAAGCATAAGTGTTTAACTGAGCGCACTTCTTCAAGTCTTTCCAAAACATATCCTTGTGATACATGTGGTAAAATGTATGTTGTTCTTTCCTGCACATATTTACATCATTTCATTTTCTTTGTACTTTCTTCAATAACAGCTTTATTGTTGGCATCTTCAATAGTGTTTATATCATCTTGATTTCTTTTATAGGTTAAACAGTTACAAATCATTATGGAGTCACAAGAAATTTGTTCACAATTTTGACAGTAATAGTAAATCTAAATTAGACTGTCTGATGTGTACGAAAAGGTTTGTCAAATGAATTATTGGAAGTTTTATTTTTTTTACGAATTAACTACTGGCTGTGTGGTAAACTAGTCCCAGCGAGAGCTCTATAGCTCCTACGGACGTCATCAACTTTCGTCCTCTTCCTTCTCACGTGTCTTGTTTTAAAAACGAAAAAGACAGAAGATACTACAGCGTTGAAGTCACTTCTGATCTCTCGCTGGGACTGGTTCATACTAGTCGCAACTGGTTTAACCAACTAACTAACCATCACCGCCGTTTCCCCCTAGGGGTAGACAGACCGCCAAACAACTCGGTATTGGCACACACTCCTTGCCTTATTCACAATCATTCAACGTCTCGCACATACTCTTCTATTATTCTGACTCTTGACATGGCCCGCTCAAGTATCTGATTCAGTTGATCATGCCATGTCATTCGCGGGCGTGTCCGAATTCTTCTACCATTCGCATTTGCGTCATATATTCTCCCTACACTTCTTTCTTTGTTCATTCACTCTACATGCCCATATAACCATTTTCAATTGTTTGCCATTGTGGACATCTGAACAGAATGCAAGGCTGAGGAAATCATAATTAAGAAGTTTAAGAAAGCCACTCTTCGGTGTTTTGGACATGTAGAGCGAACGGGCAGTTAAAGGAGTGTTGGGAGAATGTATGATTCTCAAGAAAATGAATGAAGAAGCCTAGGAAACCTCAAAAAGACTCAGCGTTGTTAAGTCAATTAATTACTCGAGGGTCGGTGCAACACATCAATATCTTTGACATATTTTGTGAATTTGAACAAAGCAAGTAGTGTGTGCAGAGTAGGGTGACGTTTAATGATCTCTGCCTACCTGTGCGGAAAATCGCATGATATTTAGTTACTTTGTTAGAATGCTGATTTCTTGCATTTTTCAGCTACAGTAATGCCAGTGCAAGGCGAGAGCACATGATAACTAAACACGGAACGGCCCCCCTGCCCCACGCCTGTAAAACATGCAGCAAACAATTTCCCAGTACCACCAAATTGAAACGACATTTCAGCACCCATAAGAGTAAGTTTCTTACCATCATTTTTTATCTATACGGCTGACGGTTATGCAATCCACCAACGCGAATAGTCCTGTATACGAATGTCACAAATTATGTGATCCATGAAGTTTTAGTTAAGTTAGAACACACACATTGTGTCAAAACATGCTGAGTGATTGAATGGATTTCATCGAAATGGCTAGCATTGTAAAGGTTAATGTTAAGGGTAAACGGAAAACACATTATAATCTATGCGTTCATAGATGGCGCTAACTTAATTATTTTACAAAAAATATACTTTTTACTTTGTGCTTTAAAATATTTAGATGAATGACTTGTTTGTGGATACAAATACAATATTGTATCGGTGATTCAATCCATTATTGTATTCATATGCCGTACAAAACTATTTATTCATAATTGTATTGCCTAGACAAATAATTCATCTTAATATTTTAAAGCATAACTTGCAAAAAGTGTTTTCTCAAAATAATTAAATTTAGTGCCATCTATGAATACATAGATTATAAGTATGTTCCGTTTTCCCTAAATTTTTAGAATGGGTAAACCTATTAGATTTATAGATGTATATGGGTGTGTGTTTCTTGTATTTTCACTGCATTTTTAATAATTTTATATCTTGTTATATTTCAGATGTTTTATCCTATGAATGCTTCATTTGTTTGGCTAGCTTCCCAGAGACCGCTGCTCTCATGCAACACATGAAATCAAATCACAACAATATCCTCCTGTCGCCCAATGAGATAACTAAAACGTTACCTATCAAGTTATAATATTTATGAACTCTCATTATTTCAAAATGATGCCAATTAAATATAGCCAAAAAAAAATTATATTTCTATAGCATAAATTTACCTTTTGTTACAACTTCACCATTTTGGCGTAAGTTTTTACTTTTTTTTATTGCATGCAAATAATGTAAACTCATGTGTTCTAAACATTTTATTTCAAGTTACATAATCACCCTTCATTTTGTCATGAAACTATACATAAATAGCCTTTAATTTGAATCAATCTACTAATTATATCTTTCATAAATAAATTTGCATAGGGTTAATTGAATTAGTTTTTACAAAGCTCCATTGTCAACTAGTTCCTGTACAAGGTCTGCCATCTTCTGGCGACATAGTTCATTGGATGTCCACACCGGGGTATTTTCTTCAGCAATGCTCGAAGAATCCGTATCCTGCAGACAAAAAAGCTTAGCTCTCATTAAAAGTATTATTGATATGCAAAACAAATCACTATATTATTTATTGCCGGTTTTCCTATTGAGACTGACTCATACACAAATTTATGTATGTATGTAGAAAATATCTCAAAAGTCACATTGTTTGTAAAATTTACATAAATCTGTATTTTGTAATTATATGTGGTCGTCGTCAAGAAGAACTAATAGTAGTCGAAAACGACATTGCTTAGGAAGAAATAAAATAAAGAGTGTATGATAAATAACAATAACTTGTCAATTTTATATATTATGTAGTTTAGTTATTAAATCCCATCAATGACGCTTTTCATAAGTGTTATATAAATACTCTCCGTCTCACTAATTAGATTCTTTCACGCCCGTTCAACATTGGTTTGGTAAAGCCAGCCTCAAACCTGGTTTAATACCGTTTTAACTAAACATTTTCTGACCTTAATATTTACAACCCGTTTTTTAGTAAGGCTGTGTACCTTTTTAAAATGATTTAAAAAATTTCAATGTAAGTTTTAGACCTCACACTATAATAAAATGGCAAGAATCTGAACCCAGTGCTTTCTAAACATTTGCAACCGTGGTGATACGTGAGAGTGAATTTGTCTTTGAAAAAATCCTGACTGAAAATAAATCTGATTTTGGGAACGGAACCAGTGTCGATGGAACGTGCGGGAGCTGCTTATGTAGGTGACCTTTATGCCCACATGTTTCAACCAGTAAGTCGCCCGGCCCTAGTTTGTTCTAAAATATAAATTATGACTCACAAAGGGACATCCTGCGTATGCCTAGTAAAGTAAGGCTAGTAAAATTATTTGTAAAAATATTCTAATTAGCTGTGTTTGTTTACCTTTTCCTGATATAAATCAGGTGCTTGATCACTATCACAGGTAGAAATGGGAATCATATCCAGAGCCAATCCAAGGCCAAACTTTCCACAGCGGTGGAATTCTTCATTTATCCTGTAAAATAGTACAATTTATTATTGTATGTACAATTTCAGGCGAGACACCACGTCATCTGACATTTGAAATTGGTCCGCTAGTAATAACACATTCAGGAACAGTTGTTCAAATGTTGTTCATTTTCTAAAGAATTTAATTTGCCACATTATACAATAAAGCCATAACTGAAAAAGTTTTATTAGTAAAAGAAAGCAGTTTTTACAGGCCAGATACTTTATTTTCTTTTGGGCTTTTAAAAAACAAACTTATCAAACAAATACTCAATTCTTTGAAAGGCCAGATGAGTTCTACTTGCAGTATTTAATTGAAGCATCTAAAATATTTCTGAGCAAACAAATTATCAAACCAAAAACAAATAATTTTGTTTTACTTCGTAGCCTTAACCTCTCGGACAAAGACTATTATTTACTTTGTGTCCCTTTGCGATCTGTCAAAACGTGAAAATTTTTGTGATATTTACGAGTTTTGTTAAAAGCTTCATAACTCACGTTTTGGGAAACGTAGCCTCATTCTAAAAGATGTTTTGGAAAGATTATGAAATTCACTATCGTATTGTATTGTTATACGTAAATATTTGCGTTTTTAAATATGCATTTTCTGAAAACGTCAAAAATATGTAAAAATCGCTGACCATTATTTCAAAGCTGTGAAAAATGTACTTTTTTCTGAGTATCATAAAGAAATAACACTTTCTATATTGAAGAAATATAATTAAAAACTATTAGTCACCTCAAAATATTAACAACAATTAACTTTCAGACTCTAACCGAATTGAAACATCCCAACTAAGGTTGACATGTTTCAAATTCGATTCTCAGCCTGTGAACTTGTTGTGAACAGCAACAACAGCGTAGCTATACTTTCTAGCTGATGACAATTTGATCAAAAGTTAAAATAGGCCTAAAATCTTCTTCTTGATTCATTCACAATCATACAATATCCCCTTCTGTTATTCTGACTCTTGACATGGCCTGACTTTCACTTGATCATGCCATTTCTTCCCTGGATGTCCCCGATTTCTTCTACCATTCATATTTGCATCATATAATATTCTCCTCATGATCCTTTCTTTGTTCATCTGCTTTAAATGCCCAAACCATCTAAGCTTTCCTTTCTTAATCTTACTCATTACTCTTACATCCAGGGCCAGCCTTGTGCAGGCACAATTGGGGAAGTCTGGTCTAGACGCCGACTGCGAGCCGAGGCGCTGATAAGATGTAACACACAGCGGCCTTGAGATTGTTACTAACGCCAGGTGCCGTTTGGATCAGGGCCGTCCCTGCTTATATCAACCTTGCATACTTTGCGAATCTCTAATTTTGAACAGCCATTTTCATAGTGACGTCATAATACGGCCAATCGGTTACTAACATTTCCCATAGTTTGTCTCTATCCATCAGGCTGGTAATCTGATGATCTTCCGGAGTTAGTTCCACCAGCCTGGAGTAGAGGGTCTCGTGGTATGTGCTCAGCAGAGACGCGAGGTGCTCCGTCCTCTGGTCTCTGGAGGTGCAGCAGTAGATCAGGTTGGCCAGGTCGAGGGCGGGGGAGCCGTAGCGCACCAGCTGAAAGTCCACGAGACATACCTGGAAAATGTCATATTCTAAATATTTATACTGTGTTATGAAACATAATAAAACGGCAGCTTTTTTGTAAACGAATATGTTGTTCGAATCTCTTTTTATATTAACTCTGGTACATTATATATTACACTAATCTTTGGTAGCGCTTTACATTTTCTTAATTATGAATTGCAACATATTCTGTCATAATATGTCACTATTGTAAATTATTTATAAACCCTCATTTAATAATAATGATCTCCATCAAAGCTAGAACCATTGTGATCGCTTGACAATTATCATCAGCATAACAAAATGAACTTAAATAAAATATATAACTAGCGCAGACCCATGAAAAATCACGGGGTAGTCTGAATTCTTGACATCAGTTCTGATTTTGAAAATGTCAATCTAAATAATTTTCTGTTAAAATATTATACTTTATTACTTGTCTGAATTCTTCACACAATCAGTTCCGATTTTGAAAATGATACTTAAATTAAAAGCAAATTTGAGTTTGTTAAATCAGATTTCACGCAGGACTAAGAAACGGCACAGACAATTGAAATCATTATGTTTGATATTCAACCATTTTATCACACTTCATCAAAAGTTTAATTATGTACCTATATATATTTTTTTTTTTTTAAAAGAAAGACAAACATTCCCGGGTTACGAATAACCTGACAATATTTGAAAATCTCCTACTACCACCACAGAAAGCTGAAAATGTTGCTTGTGTTGTGATGGAGGACTTAGCCGGCCGAGGAATTGAACACACTACGCCTGAGTGGGACCCAAGCACGATGTCAACTCGGCCACCGACCGGTCAATTATTATAATTTATTAATATATTTATTAGCATTTGTGTTCACCTCTATAATGTCCCCTTCTTCTGAATACTTGAATAGAATGTTATTGGTCCAACAATCTCCATGACAGAAGACCGCTAATGGTTCCTGGGGGGAGACCAGCGAGACCATTTTGGTGAAGAATGTTCCATCGCCAACAAATTCACTGAACTTCTTCAGATACTTGGAGCTGTCTTGGTCGGATGGTAGAGCCTCTTTTACCATGGCCAAGGCATTTCTAGCTGCTACCCGATAATAGCCCCTATACCACTCTTCATTCTCAGTATCAAATAGTCCTGCAAAATACAAATATAAAAGTATTTCAGAATGTGTGAATTTTTCTCTACAGCATTTTTTAATAGTTATTTTATATTTTATTATATATTTTGATAAAAGGCAATTGCTTTTTGTGACATCAGTAACTATAATTATTATATTAACCATTCATACATACAGGGTACCCGACCAGCACATACCCGAAGGATTTTTACCAGCGATTTCTGAGCATATTTAGAGTTAAAAATGTGGATGTCATTTTGCTATCTTATCTATTTTTTTTTCAATTAAAAACAAACAAAAATGATCCACTGATTACGGGCACGGGTTCAATTTTTTTTTGTCTTATGTGAATGCCGTACAACAGTCTCAACTGCTTCCAACCGTCTGGAACCCGTGAGACTATGACATCCTCAATTGGGGTATGTTCTGGGGATATGGGGATGTACCTGGCCATTAAGATTTGCTCACCAAACACAGCTTAAGTTATTTCAATTCTGAATAATGGTCTTACACCAGGGCGATACTGAGAGCATCTTCCACTCTGGAATTAACAATTTAATCAAATAAAATTTACTTGCACACGCCGGGATTTGAACCCGCGATCTCTGGATCGCTAATCGAGAACCTTACCCCTCAACCACTGAGGCCGTCCGATGCTGCTGGAACGAGACAGATTATGTATCACATGACCTGTTAGACCCAGAGGCGACATGCGATGGAAAAATATTTATTGTTTGTTTTTAACATTAAAAATATGTCATCGGACAGCAAAATGACATCTATATTTTTTACTCCAATTATCGCCCACGAATGGCTGGTTCAAATCCTTCAGGTACGTGCTAATATACCTTGAATATATATCAACAAATTAGCGGTTCATACAAAATGAGTTCAGTTTTATTTCATAACGTGTAAATACTGTGTAACAAGCAACCATTTTTCCTGAGCATTCCACCTTTGCAGGACTTCGAACCGTTTTATCATCAACAGGAAGTCTAATTTTCTAGTGCTGAAGCTTGAATAATGATTGGTCGTCAAGCAATCATTGCTACATAACAGTACCATCAAAGATTACTCATTTGTTGACAACTTTAATACAGTCTTTCTGCTTATGTGTCTTAGCTTATTCTAGAATGGGAGTGAAGTCAAGTGCAACCTTGAACTAAATTAATAATGTCTAGTTAACCTTTTCAATAAAAATAAGACAGTTTTAATACTAGAGGTTAAATCGTTAAACATTCTACCTTCTCCAGGCCTGAAACAACAATAGCAGACTTTCTAACCTCCTTACTTATTATAACAGACCTGTGAAAAATCATGAGATATTATCTCAGTAAATCTAATATAATAATAAGGCTTTCTTGAAAATGGAAACTGGGCAGACTTTTGAAAAATCAATCTTGACAAATCTGACTTCACTTTTCAAGATTAACCGGGTTGTTTCGGAGAATTTGAACAATTCTTCAAATTATAAGTTAATTTCCGAGTTCTGTAAAAGATGTTTTCAAGTTCTGTTATTATTTCAGTTCTGCCAAGCAACTAGCCAGTAGAACAGAAGCCGAAAATGAACCTTAAAATTTGATGAACTGTTCAAATTTTCTGAAACAACCCATCCAGATATTTAAACAAAAGAAATACAAATTTCAAATATATATAGATTTAAAATATTTTTATGGTTGAAAAAATATTATATTAAAGTTAGGTACTTTATCGCCTTGCTGAATTCTTCACACAATCAGTTCCAATTTTGAAAATGACAATTTAATTCAAAACAAATTTGAGTTCATTGAACCATAATTATGATTTTGATTGATGATTTTGGTGTTTTTTTAAGTAGGTACCAAACAGAAAGTTTCACTCAGAAAAACCAAAACAATAAAAATATATATATATATATTATTTACCTTCGGAAATGCCGTCTTGGAGATTCAAAAGCTCGTAAAATTCTTCAGGCTGCTGCTGTTTCATCGCCAGAGACAAGGCATGAAGTCGAGCTAATTCTATAAGAACTGCCCGACACTGATCTGTTGATAGACCGAGCTTTCTATCGGCCATGCTAAACCCTCTGCATTGCAGATCTTCCAGAAGTAGAACATCATTGCGGGCCACATAACAGAGAGGAATAGCTCCAAAAGGTTCAGCAATATTCTCCATGTGCTGATCTTGGAAAGTCAATAACGCTGGTATTATCTTTGTGTAAAATGCAACTTCATTGCAAAACAAAGCGTCGCTTTTATAGGCTTCTCTTCTCGCTATGCTGTCGGGGAGGCATTTGTATATTATAGATCTTGCCCAAGGCTCTCGGATATCTTGAGAAACTATTTCGTCAGAGTTTTCAACGTTCAGCGATGTTCTCGTCTCAATTTTGTATCCTTCGATGTAGATTCGGTAAAGCATGGCTGTGTAATTGTCCCCCCTTCCAGAGCCTGGTGCCAGCTTCAAAATAAATTAAATAATGAGTCAAAACCTTTTAAAAAATTGTTTTATTGTTCATTATAAGTACATATACTGTGTCATTTGTTACTTATTGTAAAAATATATATAGTTTAATTAAATGAGGAGGCAGATAATTGTATAATACTCATTTTATGTCTCTGGATGTAGTGCCGTTACCAATTAAAATATCACTTTAATAAGTTTTAGATTCACTAAACTCTCAAAAAATATTAATATTCTAGCGCAGACTTGTGAAAAATCAAGTGATATTATAACTGTACACAGACAATCAGAAATTTACCATTGAAGAAAACAATAATACTAATAAATCTATACAAAACATGAAACAGAACAAGACACAGAAAAATAAAAAGATGGCAGTCACAACTAGGAATTGAACCCAGGATCTCCTGTCTTACTTTAGCTTTTAAATGTACCTTTCGAATGAACATTGTAAGCAAATAACGCTTTCTTGAAAATGGAAAAGCGCAAACCCTTGAAAAATAAAGAAAAACAGATTTCAAAAAGGTATAGACTGAAAAAATAAAATCTTGTAGGTAGGAACCTAAGTACTTTATTGCTTGTATGATTTCTTGACAAATAAGTTCAAATTTTGAATAAAATTTTAAATTGAATAAAATTATAATTTCCTGTTAAAATACAATAATATATATAATATAGGTAGGTACATATATACTTTGTTGCTATTCTGAATTTATCACACAATCAGTTCCAATTACGAAAATGACACTTAAATTCAATGCAATATTACAAGGGACAGACACAAAACCGAAATAAGTATTTTTGATTATTTAAAAATAAAACCTTGTAATTGAGCTTCCATTTCACACAGCAAACAATAATTTCCTACAAGCATATTTCACACGAAACAGCAAATAATAAATCAAATTTGCTCTACCTGAAAGGCTTCCAGAGTGACATCAGGATCTTCCTCATTCATCAGCTCTTGCAAGAACTCGAGACTGACTTTACTGTTCATTTTGACACACTTATTACGGACGTTGTACTCTGTTATAAAAAACTGGGACAGCCCAATTTAGCTGCAGGCAGCATCCTAAATGCTGGAGATGGTGTACTGAATCTGAGTGCACTGGTGGACATGACGAATGATGAGCAGGAGCTGTGCCCATATAAACAACGACAGTCAACAGTGGGGAGCTAAGTGGTTAATTTGATCCGTAATGGGGCTCTGTAGTTAAGTGTTGGAAATTTACTGTAATCAGAGCTCTCCCCTGAAATTTTAAATGCAATTCAAATCACACAGGGCGGTTCAAAACATACTTACAGTTTTGCCCCTCCTATTAAATATATATCTATGAGTTTATTTCAATAACTTTTTAGTTTATAAGATGGTTATAGATTCTGTGGCAGTATTGAATATAACAATATCTCTAAATCGTATACAACAAAATCACTATCTGCATCTCTCTGTGCGCTTAGATCTTCTAAACTATGCAACGGAGTTTGATAGTGTATTCAATACCATTTAGAGAATTTCTTCCGGAAGGTTTATATATATAATACATTGATATTATATTTATTGAAAGTAGAGAAAAGTCGACAATCGCCGGGTTTCACGTCAGCTAGTTAATTTACAATTTCAGCAGTTTTTGGTGCAGTTAATAAATTCATATGTATTATGTAACTGTTTTTTACTTACGTTTTTCCTCAATATTTTTCTTTCAATTGAATTTCATAATAATTAAAGATTTTGTTTTTTTTATTGAATGAAATGGAATCTTGGAAGTGGATATTAACCCACTTTACGACATCCAGCTAAAACTCGGCAGATAAACTCGTTGTCGATGACAATTCATTCTATCAACACACTCATGCACACATTTGGTACTGTTACTTATTTTTCATTTAAAAAATGCCTATCTTTTCTAGTCAACAAGAACAAAATACCAGGGTCACAGAAATCAGACTGGGTATTTTCGTTGGTTATTATCATTATTAAAATTATTGCTCATTGAAAATAAATTTACAAGGCTCTGAAGCAAGCAATACTATCAATATATTTTATTAATATTCTCTCAGAATAAACCCACTTATTTTGATAATATATTTTATAGTTAAATATATTATTCTCGCTGGTGGTAAACAAGCAGTGCTCTTTCTATACTTACATGGACCAATTACCAGATTACTGACGTTTAACAGTTTTTTGGCGTATAAAGATAAAAATGAATTGGTAACTTTATTTTTAACAGACGTGTAATCTTAGTCGAGTGCCTTTCATTAACTTAAAAAATATCATTTTACACAAATCAAATTAAATTCAAAATTGAAACAACGTACCTTGACAAAGATTTTTATTGATAGAGTGACTTTTCTGTTTTCTCACACAGGCAGCAGCACCTATTGTGTCGCTCCTGGTAACCTCCCATAAATTTATAAGTACATTCTCACCTGTGATACTATTATATATATTTTTTTTATTTTTATAGTGAATACCTCACAAGAGTCCCAACTGCTCCCGTCTGGAGCCAGTGAGACTATGGCATCCCCAATTGGGGGATGTTGTGAGGCTGAAGGTAAGTGGGGAAGGGAAAGAGGAAGGTGGGGAAGTACCTGGCTATTCAGATCTAGTCACTAAACACGGCTAAAGCCATTTGGAGCAACGTTTCAATTCTGAATGGTGGTCTTACATCAGGGCGATACTGGTAGTATCTTCCACTCTGAAACGTGCCGCAAATATACTATATATTATTTTAACTAATTGATTGTGAAATAACACAAATTAATCAAATAAAATTTATTTGCGCACGCCGGGTTCGAACCCGCGACCTTCGGAATGGCAGTCCAATGCGTTACCACTGAACTGTGCCGGCTGTCAAATATTAAATACAAATATTATTCTTTCACAGTGTAGAAAAAAATCACTGCATTTTGTATGTCTGATTAACAAATTAATGCAGTTAGAAAATAGTGAATCTTTCCAACCACCCAGTCTGGACATATCAATGATACAAACCATTTAAATTAGTGATGTGTGTACCATCTGACATCACTTTATTCAGCTCACAAGCTGAGTAGACCACTCACTGTGCTATACACAACTCTGGGTGTGTGTTCCGTATTCAAATGGATAGAACAATAATAACCTAGCTAGGCTAGGTGAATGATAAATGATCAAAATAATAATACTTTAACATAGTATTTGGACGAGGTTATATGTAATGATGATTTGTAAATGCTGCAGTAGGTACCTACCCACAATGAATGTTTTTTCGTTATTATCAACAAAACGTTTAAAAAAAATGCATATCAGTCACAATATAAATAGATAGAACTTTAGGAAAGTAGCCGAAGGCTCGCTTTTGGTCCATCAATTTGAATTTTTACACAAATCACACGAAATTCATCACTTTCACTCGATATTCCGGTAGGAAAATAATTTGAAAATAACAAAGCCATTTTTACCATTTATGATATTATGTAGTATGTAAGTAGGTACTGAATATCATGATATCTGCAAGTGTTATATGTTTAATGAGGGCAGTGCAGTGCATTTAACAAACAAAGAACATGCTCAAAAAATGAGTATATGCACTTTGATGCCCTGACCCCTGTGCCAAAGTTGATTTCGAGGGGTTACTACCTTCTTAACAAATTATCATCTTATCAGATAGAAGGACACAGTTTTTCCCAAAAGGAAGCAGAAGTCTGGGACGCCCGAGGAAGACATGGCACGATCAAGTGGATCAGATACTTGAGTCGGGCCATGTCAAGACACAGAATAATAGAAGAGTATGTATGAGACGATGTATGAATGTGAATAAGGCAAGAAGTGTGTGCCGAGACCGAGTTGTTTGGCGGTCCATCCTCTCTGCTTACCCCTGCGAAAATGGCATGATGGTTATAGTTAGTTAATACCACTTAAGTTAAGTTAGTTGCACTTCCAATTGTCTACAGGAAATCCGGAAACTGGAGGTTAACTGAAATAGGTAGGAACCAAACAGGAGCACTTTGAAGAGGCCAAATCCCACCCTGGGATTGTAGCACTGTGGTGATAAAGAGGTTAGGCATGATACAGCATTACAAATGGAATATTGTAAAGTAAATAAATTAAGATAAATCAGTCATAATGATTGTAGATACTTACTCATCATCATGCAACTTCCTTGGAAGGGTAGACAAAGAAGATCATACTCCACAAACTCTATCAACTATATATCTACATTCATATCAACTAAAACCTTTAATTTTCTCTCAAATGTAGCATTTAATTTCTTTTATAAATGAAATTGCAAGTATGATAGGTGATAGGTGTAGCCATTTAATTTGGTAGAAAAATCATTTTATTTAACCCAATCTCTGCTACCACATCCTATGCTGCACAAATTATCCATGCCTTTAATGCTCCAAGTGAATATTTAGAAGTGTAAAAGAAAAATGTTTGAAAGTAAAAAAAAGAGCAGCATTGTGCCCAATATTCCACTTACATTGGGAACACTGTGAAGAAGCCAAATTAATTATTCTTAATCATTGTCAGGGCTGGCTCTGAAAAACGGCACATGACGCTAGTAAGTTTGAAGTCCTCAAGGGCGCTGTATTAGGTATTGGATATTATTATTATGTTGGATATGGCTTTTGGCGCCTTGGCAAGTCGTCTCCGGAGCGGACTGTTCCAATTGCGCCTGCAGAGGCGCATTTATGTATATAATGGCCCGCCCGGGCCATTATATACATAAAAAATAAAATAAATGGTAAATCCTCATAATCATTTTTAAATAAACAAAAGTTAACTAAAAAAAAAAAGTCTACCGAATTGAAGATCATTATTATACTAGCGCAGACCTGTGAAAAATCACGGGAAATTATAATTGTAGGATTTGTCAATTTTCAATATAATGTAATTATTATTTTTTTTTTTAATGATTAACTAATTTTTATTATACAAAATTTTATGCATAGTACAAATATTTTGTAATATAATTATATTTTTTGTTGACAAATTACGAGAGACAATCTGAAAGTTACCTTTCGATGGAACACAAAATCATGAAATATGTGAAAAATTTTCTGATTACCTGATACCAGTAACGATAAATAAAGTGATGCTAACCGGTGCATGATTAATCACGGAGTGTCGTTACGTGCCGCGTCTCTCCCCACCTCTAGTCTCCTGGATGATGAAAGTATGAACACTATACAAGTTCATTCAACCAGATTTCTTAGATTGCCAGACTGCCAGAGTGCGTTAGATTTCAGGAAATCTAACCGAAATTAGTATGTATGATTATGCATTCAACGACCATAGAAAAACTGGGGCATTCTTTATGAGACTTCTACAATTTTTCATCATAATTAGTTATTGCATCTCCTCAACTAACACGTGAAAGGTATGTACAGCCCTGTAGCACTGATTTCCCCCCATATTATTATAGCAGAGAATAGGTTTAAAATTTTTTTAAATAATTTTACTCTTTTCAGTTTCACGAAACAAAAGATTTTCTTACATTAACCCCACAAAGATGGTAGGAAATTAAAATTCATTTAAAAAATAATTTTAAAATACTGATTAATTGGTACGCAATAAACAAATTATCAACAATGTGAATCATGATACTATCTGTGTTACAATTAGAAAATTATGTACATCGATCAAAGAGAAATCACAGGATCATTATTCACATTTAAATAAGGTTATTCGGCAGTATATCCTCATTGCATACCCCTTCGGGGACATGGAATTATTATTAGTAAAAATATTCGTATAGCGGATTTCCTATCAATTATACGGTTGTATATCCTCTCGGCGTACATATATTTTACCTCAATGAGGAAATACAGAATAATAATCCTTTGGGGGATCGAGCGTCCAAGGAATCAACTGACAGAGGGATCTACTGAACGGGGGGTCAACTGTTCGGATGATCTACTGTACGGTGAGTAACTGTCGGGGGGCCAACTGTCGGGGATCAAGAGTTGGGTCACCGTATACTTCAAGACTTTGAGGGCAATATTTGCAACTTTATCAGTGCATTTTTCAAACATCTTAAGGAATATTAATCCATTCCCTAGTAATCATGCTATTCGAAATACTTGACAAAAAATTAAGACAATTCTTCAAAACCCAGAAGAATGATGTTCATCATGTATGTAATATTTTGATAGATTGTACCATAATAGATCTCAGGAGATCTAGCACGGACGATCGATAAAGGCCTATGTCAATATGATATTGACTGAATTCATGATCTATGATCAGTTAGCAATATTTGCGAGCACGGTCTACGACAATAGATCAAAAAAAGACAGCCTAATTTAACGCGGCTGTCAGTTCAATTTTGGTTGACTATAATGTCGTTCTTTTTGGAACGGAAAGATGTGGGATAATTCCCTTTTTAGTACCAAAAAGTAGATACGGACTGTCAATGCATATTTAGGTTAGTATTTCAATTCAACATTCCCAATTTATTAATATTTTACAGAACTGTATGAAGTTCGAATGTCAAATACCTCCAGTGTTGCTAGTATATATCGAACACTTTACAATATCGGATCGATAGGCGAAACCACAGATGATTTTGCACTGACTTACCCAGCACGGTTGCACTATTGATACGTAGACCGATATTGGTAATGCAAATCGACATACGTTGGCAACACTGGCACATCTGTCTATGAATTAACGTCAGACGGCTACATAAAAGTTAAAAATACTAATAAATCGACATCATGTTGAATTGAAATAATACCATTAATATATTAATGCAGTCGGCACACACTTTTTGACACTAAAAAGTTAATTAGTTCATAAGGTATTTAGTTACGACTAACAACTTTTGTTCCTCCAAGTCGGAACGGAATCAATTGATCGCATCTCGATGGTCCATGGATCTTGTACACGATTTCTTATAACGAACGACATTATCCAAAAAGTTGTGCATATTGACAGCTTATCTGATACCTTGGAGGCCTTGCTAAAAGCAGCAACTCATGTCTATCGACTGTCGTAATCATATTTTGACAGTGCTCGCGAACATCGCTAACAGACCATAGATGTCATATCGACGTAGGGCTTTATGGATCGGTAGTTACGCCTATCGATACTGTAGAAAGAATGAATCTTTAAACAGAACCCGTAGAGGAAATCAAAAGTATCCGAAATATAAATAAAAACTAAGATTTTAAACTTCATGTGAAAAAACACACTGAAAATATAAACAGAATAAAATTAGGTTAAATAATTACTATATTTTCTGCAAATTATTTAACATTATTTTTTGTGAATAAATATTTTTTAAAAAAGGTCTTTTAATTTACACAACTTATTTGACTCACAGATATTCACATATAAAAATATTTTGTTACAAACTCAATCTAAGTAAATAACATATTTTATGTTAGTCTCACACGAGAGCTATACTCTCATAACATATGTACAAAAACCACTATAGGCCAAGCCCACATATATTTTGATAGTTCAGCACTCGTGTGTGACTAGCTTTAGTAGAATTTAAGACGCAGCAACAAACTGAGAAGACAGAAATAATATAATTTTATAATCTATATTTAAAATTTAAGAATTCTGTCGCATTTAGAAAATTTGATTGGTAAGGATACTACCTCTGAATAACATAAATCATTATTTTAGTTTTATATTTAATATTTACGTATACCCTTTTAGTGGAACACTTAAAATAAACATGAAAACACTCGAAACAAGTGTAATTATTGTACATGTCTACAAAACTTACTATGTATTCCTAGAAATATTTCCTACATTTATAAATATGTATTTGCAAAAGCCACTCTGATTTCTTTAAACAACATTTTTTTATATATATGTACACTGCCCTTCAAAAATTTTACATAAACAATAATACTGTAACAAAATGCAGTATTTTCTTATAAAATTATCCTTCATAAATTTAAATGCATAGTCCAGTTAACTAAAAAAGGGAAAACAATAACCGTTATTCTTAGAAGTAGATTATTTATTAAAGAGAACACAGAAAATTGGAAGAAATTATTATCGGGTTAGATGAGGTTTGGGAAAAATCCAATTGACACAAAATCAAGAACATAAGATGAAATCAAGTGTAGTAGATTATTAGTGTTGGTTCTCCTTGCAGTGTGCACAATTAAGATTGGTTTTGTTATTCCGTGGAGGCAAACCAATTTGTGACAGCTATTTCATTGATACTTTATTGTTTTGAAACCAGTTTTAAAAGAAAAATCAATGTGTTAAGCGAAAGGTTGGAGTTGTTGTAAGTATGATTGAAGTATAAACAACAGAAAACTTATTATTATTATTGTTTTGCTCAAATCAACTGTCGTACCGTTGTATCCAGCAATATTACAGGTAAAATATCTGTATTCCGCTTACTTCTGAACATGCGCAAATTATTGAAACAACACTTCGTTTCCACTTAATTACTACAAGAAACAACTACATACAGGGTTTTCCAATAAGAGGTGTTATTTTGAATAGCCCGCTATTTCGGTAGATGTTACTTTTGAAGCTGTCATTTTTTGACATTTGACAAGTAGAAACTACGCCATTTGACAAGTAGAAAATACGCAATTAATGGAACGATACACGCTTCAACAACGCATTGAAATTATTAAAATTCACTTGAGTGAATCAAATGCAAATCATCTTGAGTGATGAGGCCCATTTCCACCTCGGTGGCTTCGTCAACAAGCAAAATTGTCGCATCTGGGGCTCGGAAAGCCCAAGAGTTATTGTTGAAAAGCCTCTCTATCCTCAACGTGTGACTGTTTGGTGTGGTTTATGATCCGGCGGAGTCATTGTCCTTAACTTTTTTTTAAATGAGGCTGGAGCAACAGTTACGGTGAATGGATCGCTATCGAGAGATGATTAATGATTTTTTTTGGCCGGAATTGGATGGTATTGATCTGGACAACGTTTACATTCAACAAGACGGCGCTACGTGCCACACAAGCAACAAAACCATTGATCTTTTACGATTGATTATCAAAATAACACCTCTTATTGGAAAACCCTGTATTTACATCGGGGGAGATATAAAAACATGCAAAACTTTATTGTTATTAAATTATATACTTGTGTATATTATATACATCATATATTGGGTCCCGTATTCTTATTTTCTCCAGGCAGTGAGATTTCAGTATATACACATAAAAAAATATCGATCCCCACCATCGTGAAAACGTGCAAGAGCCGCCACTGAGTATGACGTTATCTAATTAACCATATTACATAGATAAAATATACTAAAATAAAACATGGTAAGTATCAACTATGGAAAATATAGCGTAATTTGAACATTAATGCATGTTGTTGCACTTTCCCCAAACATAGATGTTTCTTATAGTAATTATGTTGAAAAAAAGTGTTATTTCAATAATTTGTGCATATGTATTAAGAAGTAAGCAGAATTACCATATTTCATGACAATTTATTTAATATCAACGGTATAAATATACCATAAACTTTTGCATTTTTAAAAATAAATATTTTTATTCTGAAGTGCTTATCTTAATTCTGACATTTTATGAAATACAATGTCACTACACATTTATTAGCTAGTAGTTTGTACACAATCTAAAAAAAAGAGTAGATAATACAATATGAAGTACTTAATTAGTGTGTATTTACATTGACTATTTACAATAATGAATCTTACAGAATAATTAATTATTACAATTGACAAAAATGATACATTTTCATCAATCATATCACACAATCTTATGCCTATTAAGTCTATGTACATTGTGCAGACGTTATGAAGTTGTTTTCAAATTATCATCAGACGATTTAAACTTTTATAAATCTTTCTAAAATCAAAAATGCAATATCAAAAAATAATAATCTTCAGTATCAAGATTTCAAATAAATGAGATTCATTCAATGACAGTACAAAACTTATAGACACGTTATATACATCTCAAAATGGCAAGTAAAAGATACGGTAATTGCAGTCCTTACGATTATCCTTTTCGTCTTATGCTATTATCTCGTGTGTGATGAAAAAGCGTTTCCATTACACGGGAAACATAAACACGGGAGCAAGGAATAACAAATTCATGCAAATTGTAAGCGAGTCAGCTTATTGTCATCTCAACACACCCGTGATGTAGAATGTAGTAGTTGCTGAAACTTTTAAGTATGTTAACGCCCGTTATGTACTATATTTATTTGCTTCTTACACACATGTTCATTGAATGTCTAACTTTGTCATACATGAATGATTGTTTGAATTAAGAATTTACTGGATATGTAAGCATGTTTGTTACTTGAACTGTAAATATGTTTTTTACTTGCATGTGTTAATTTTTTGAGACAATAGCGCATCTACATGGTTGTAATGGCATTGGATTCATTTTAAAAAATTATATTAAACATGTGCAAATTTAAAAAAAATCTATACAAAAAAAGCACTATGCCTTATAAAAATTTCAATCTGATTTAGAAATCAACACTTTGTGATGTAAAATCAACTAAAACACAACACTATTATATAGTATCATCACTAATATCTCTATATTGTATGTAGTTATTTTTAAAATAATTAGTCTTTCATAGTATGTAGTACATAATAGCACTTTAGTGGCGACCTGCTTCGGGAATTAAAAGACCAAATCTCTTGAGATCGTCCAACGGGCGCACCGGTCTGCGTTCCCAAGCCTTGCGATGGAGAAGGCTCTGTGATTCGCCCTGCAGCTTTTCAAGTGCCCTGAAATGAAATGTTTGACTAGTTAAATACTCTGTACTAGCAGTTCTGTGAACAGTAGACCTCGCGTCCAAAAATACAAGTTTCCAATTTTCTTTATTTAATAAATCAAAACCAAAATTTCCTTTGAAATCTTAAGATTTGTAAGTAGGTACTTAAATACCTACCTACTTAATTATAAATCACAAATTTTATGTAAAAAAAAAAATATTTGGAAAAATAATACAATTTTTCCACACAAATGTCACTATCTTTCAATGATGATTGTTTTTCAAACTGTCCATACATAATAATAATATAACAGATACCATAGTCTTGAAAAAAATGCGAATAAGAAATGATTTCACTTCAAAATAATCTTTACTGAACCATTAACATCATCCTGCCACCATCTTGAAATGTAAACGGAAAGTACAAACAAATTTACAGACAGACGAAATGCAAAACGGTTGAGTTAAAACAGGACTTGGCTACGCTCAGTCAATAATAATTTTCAGATGGATGGGAATATCACAATGTGATAATAGGGTTGCAGCGACTAGGTAGAGATACCTAAATAACTGCAACGTTCTATGCTCTGAACAGAAAATATCAAGAACGGTGATTATTTTATTTTTATCTAGAATTCAAAAACTTTTTTTATGAATAGTGCACTAACTCTGTGCAAAATTTATGTAAAATTCAGGTAGGTGAAGTTTAAGGACGGGTTGTTTCGGAGAATTTGAACAATTCATCAAATTTCAACGTTCATTTTCAAGCTCTGTGAAAGATTTTTTCAAGTTCTGATTTTATTTCAGTTTTGTCAAGCAACTAGCCTACAATGATATAGTAACAGAACTTGAATAGGACTTTCACAGAACCCGAAAATGAACGTTGAAATTTGATGAATTGTTCAAATTCTCCGAAACAACCCGTCCTTAGAAATAAATAATCACCCAATGTTTATGTTTAGACTTACGGAATTCAATACTTTGTTTGTGTGAAAGCACTATGAAACAATACATGATTATTACTTCAATGTGACCAATTTTTAGAAATGGCAAATATCTGAAATGAGCTTAGAAACTCTCTAGCAAAGGAATATCGACATACCTAACTAAAATCTAGGGATTTTTGATTTCGTGCAAACTGATAATCTGAATTATAGTCACGGGATAAATAATATCGACTTTAAAGAACTTTTACTCTCAATTTGATGTTGTGAGTGGATGTTTTCTGCAAATAAGATATTTCTGTGTCCCAACGCTTGATAGGGTATGGTCAGTATCGGAAAAATATATAACTTTGCTGATTTAAAGGAAAACTAATGTAGTCAATTCATACAAGACCTTTTGACTCCTAGGCCCCAGACTGGTCAATGAATTTGATTATTTGTTCAAGAAAGAATTTCAACATGAAAATGTAGATCAACTTCACCCAAAGTAATAGAAAATTTACCTTCATTCGGCACACAGATCTGCCCACAACACATTTCATTCAGTTTACTTTTCAGTGGTGTATACTGTGCCTTTTGTTACGATTTTCTGCAGTTACAGGGTGCGCCAGAGAAACTTACTTATTTGAAAAAATTCCCGACCGTTGAGTTGGGCAGGTAGAGGGGCGGGAGGGGGCGCATCTGGAGGGGGACGTCCCCAAGTTTGTTTCCCATTCTCGTCAGTTGCCATTATGCTGCACACACAGCACGAAACTCAATGAATTTGCTGCAACAACATTTCCCCAACCGCCTCATCTCTCTCCGAGGCGATCTCCCATGGCCGGCGCGCTCTCCGGATTTGACTCCATGTGATTTTTTTTATGGGGTTATTTGAAATCCCTTGTTTATGTCGATCAACCACGGACCATAGATCACCTGAAGAACAACATTTGCGATGCTATTGCCAATATTCCGATTGATATGCTGAGAAGAGTGGACGAGAACTTCAAAAAACGACTTAACCAGTGTATGCGCTATGAGGGTCGCCATTTAAAAGATGTAATTTTTAAAACAGTATGAAAAAAAACTTGGTACATTGCATTTTCAAATAAAAAAAAAATTACAACAATAACTACAGTGCTTTTGTTTTTATTGAACTTTCAAATAAGTAAGTTTCTCTGGCGCACCCTGTATTTATTTATTCCACGATACATAGATATTAAAATGTTGATAAAGAAAGTAAACTAACAGAATATCGGGATATATCCGCTGCTCCACCCACTCGGCGATGGTGTAGGGGTCGCAGAAGTCGGCCAGGGAGTCGGTGGTGGCGCGGGCCAGAGAGGTAAGGGTGCGCAGCAAGCGAGGCAGGTCGGCCGACAGCTCCGTGATGCGCAGCGGGGCCGAGTAGTTGTGGCGGACATTGTAGGGCGTCAGCCAGGCTGGAAGAGAAAGGGTGAATATTCAGTCAATTAATTTTTTACCTTTCTATACAGAACACTCTCAGTAATCTGCCGGTCGAATAACCGACAATCACTATATCTTAAAATCAAAAGCTCAAAGAACACAAAATCATGTTCTATAATTCGCCGCTATTCATGTGTCAAATTCAGTAGTCTGCCGTGTGCGTGAACTTGGGCGCCAAACTCTGTTCACCAACGGGTTTGGTTAGGTTAGGTTACTTTTACACACTCAGTTACAATACTCCAGTCTAGTTTGCTCTACCTGTTCATTTTACCAGTCATTATTATTGTTTTAGGATATTTCAGTTCAGTCCTCCGTATATTCTACCAACTTTTTTTTTATTTTTTTTATTTTTTTTTATTTTAGCGACTATATAAAATAATTGTTACATACAAAATATAATGGTGAAATTAAGTATAAAATATTGTATTTCTTAGTCCTCCTCACTAGGGGGTCCTGTGCCGAGGCGGACTAAAGTTATTTAAATATGGTTTATTTGTCTTCTATGTCGTTTTTAGTGTCTTCTATGTCGTTTTTAGTGTCTTCTATATCGTTTTTAGTGTTTTCATTAGGGTTTTTTCATTGACCTCTTTTAGCCATATTTTTATTAATGATTTGTATTCATTAGGATTTTTTATTAGTTTTATGTCTTGGGGAAGAATGTTATGGAGTTTTGTTGCAAAGTATGTATAGTTTCTTTGTCCGAATGTGGTTTTATAACTTGGAATATTTTTTATATCATTTTTGTTCGATCTAGTGTTATGCATACACAGTCTAGTAGAGGATTTGTTATTTTTGAAGAGCTTCAATAATATATTTTTGGCATATATTTGCTGTACATTTGGTACGTCAAAGGAATTGAATATTTCAATTGAAGGCGTTCTAATTGGTACTTTCAATATGGTCTTTATGATTCCTTTTTGAATCGTATTCAGGTTGTGTAGGTACGTATGTGTAGCAGATCCCCATCCTATGATTCCATATTCAATTCGAGAATGACATAATGCGTAGTAGACCTTTTTCATATCCTTTTTATTTAATACGTTTCTTAGATTTTTAAAGAAATATATAAGGCTTGTGAGTTTTTCCGTAATACCTTTGATGTGTAGGTCCCACCTAAGATTTTCGTCGATTATTACTCCGAGATATTTTATGTTTTGTGTTTTTTCGATGACGGGGCAGTAACATTGTATATTATTTCCATGGCATTCGTGTAGTTTTAGTTCTAGTGATTTTATTGGTTGGCTCCTTGCGTTTATTGAAAATGTTATATATTTTGTTTTGCATTAAGGGTAAGCGAGTTGATTTTAAGCCAATTTTGAAGTGCACTAAGCCCCTTTTCAGCCTCATTAAATGTATCCGTCCAATTTTCTTCTTGAAATAATAAAACAGTATCATCAGCAAAACTGATTATGTTTCCTTTAATGGTAAGGTTAGTTAAATCGTTGATATAGATAATGAATAGGATCGGTCCCAGTACACTTCCTTGAGGGACGCCATAGTTTAAAGATAGTAGTTTGCTCTTTTGTTTGCCAATTTGTACTTGTTGTTCTCGCCCTGTTATATATGACTCTAATAAGTTCATTGTTGTTTCGGCCATTCCTATTTTTTTTAGCTTAGTTAGTAATAATGAATTTATTAATTAATTATTAATTAATGAATTTCCGAAATGGTTCTCAAAAGAACTGATTGACTTAATTTACGTCAAAAAAATATCGCACAAGAGGTTCAAACAAAGTCGCCTGGCTATCGATTATATTGCCTTTCAAAAAATGAGGGCAGAATGTAATAAGCTCTCTACTAAATGTTATAACAGTTACATGTGTGTTGTCGAAGGCTCTCTCATAGAGGACTCAAATTTCTTTTGGAAATATGTTAAATCCCAAAAAGAAAATGGAACTCATATACCTAGTACTATGTCATTCGATTGTAAACAATCACAAAATCTACAGGAAACTGTTAATCTGTTTGCTGAGTTTTTTGGTGGTGTATATGTTAGTAATAGTGTAGACAGTAAGTACTCTTGTTCTAATTTGGTTGAAAACCTTGATATATCTGACTGTACAGTAACTATAGAGGACGTTATGTCTAAGCTGAAGAGTCTCGATTCCCGCAAATCCTCAGGACCCGATAAAGTTCCACCTAGATTCCTAGTTAATTGTATGCATTCATTGTCACATCCCATACATAAGTTATTTATGAAGTCACTCTCATCAGGTGTGTTTCCTGACCTTTGGAAGTTTAGTCATTTGACGCCTATTTTCAAAAAAGGAAATAAGAGCGAAGTAACAAATTATAGGCCAATATGCATAATGTCTTCTTTACCCAAACTTTTCGAAAGCCTAGTACTAGACAAGTTGATATCTCAATTTAAACGAGTAATCTCACCAATTCAACATGGATTTATTAAAGGAAGATCAACGCTTTCCAATTTAATATTATACACTAATGATATCGTTAATGGCTTTATCACATCATATCAAATTGACTCCATATATACTGACTTCAGTAAAGCATTTGATAAAGTAAACCACAGAATCTTAATACGTAAATTAAAATTGTTGGGAGTGAGAGGGAGCATGTTTGAATGGTTTAAGAGTTATCTGTTGGGAAGGTACTTAGCGGTAAAGGTTGATTCATTCACTTCTTACAAATTTGCGGCATCAAGTGGAGTACCGCAGGGATCTCATCTGGGCCCAATATTATTTTGTTTGTTCATCAATGACATAGTAAATATTTTTAGCAAAGTCAAAGTTCTGTTATTTGCCGATGATTTGAAGATCTACAGAATAATTAAAGATGATAATGATCGCGCTATTTTGCAGTCGAATCTGAATAAACTATTTGCTTGGTGTTCAGAAAATGATTTGCAACTAAATATTAGTAAATGCCAGATTATTAGTTTTTACAAAGGTAAAAATCCTCTTCATTTTTCTTATTTCATTAATGGCGCTAATCTTCTTCGAGTTTCACAGATTCTAGATCTCGGTATCTTATTCCACGAAAGTCTACAGTTTAACTTACACATCGATGAAACTACTAGCGATGCAATGAGAATGCTCGGTTTTATTTTGAGAATGGGGGCAAAGTTTAAAAATGTGTTAACTTTAAAACATTTATATTGCTCATTAGTACGAAGTAAAATAGAATATAATTCAACAGTATGGTCACCGTTCTACAAAGTCCATTCTCAAGCCTTAGAAAAGGTACAAAATAAATTTCTTCGGTACATCAATTTTAAAATGAATATTCCCATCGAATTTATAAATTATAATAACTTACGTACCGAAACCAGACTTCTCAAACTATCGGATAGAAGAGTTCTAACTGATATATTATTTTTATTCAAAATTATCAAATCTCTCATTGACAGCCCTGAATTATTGGAATTAATTTATATGAATGTACCTGCCAGACAAACTCGAAGCATAGACACTTTTAAATGTAACAATAACCTCAATACTAACTACTCTTTGTACTCACCAATTCCAAGAATTCATCACCTTGCAAACAAATATTGTAAACTTATCGACATATTTGGTGTTAATAACTTTGAGAGTTTCAAAAGGCAACTAATTTTAGACCTTTTTGCTAGTTATTAACTTGTAATATTTATTAGCTTTAAAAAAAAGATCTTGTTTTCATACTTTGATTTACTAAACCATATTATTTTCTAAATACCTTATGAGTAAATTATATTTAGCTATTTTATTTATGTACATGTTACACTTAAATACATATACTGTCAACTTACTATGTAAAAGCCCGATAGGGCGTTAATAAATAATAAATAAATAATAAATAAATAAATAAATATTTTATGGTCTATTGTGTCAAAAGCTTTTTGAAGATCTATGAATAAAGCCAAACACTTTTTCCCTTCATCTATGTTTTTTATGGCTATGCTTGTTAGATTTTCTATGGCATCATTGGTGCTTAGATTTTCCCTAAAGCCATATTGGGATGGTGATAATAATTTGTTTTGTTCAAGAAAATGAACAATTTGCTTCTTCATTACAGTTTCCAAGATTTTTGAAAAGGAGCTTAAGAGACTTATGGGTCGGTAGTTATATATATCCTTTTTGTTACCACTTTTATGTATAGGTATAACTGTTGCTTTTTTAAGGCATGAGGGGAATACATTTTGTCACGTCTGAAGTCCCGGTTGATGTCCCGTCTGATGAGCATGGACCCTTGTCAATCACCAGGGCTATTATGGGGCTAAAGCAAGCAGGCATAATGTGTAAAAAACATTGAAGAACCTTGTTCATGTTGTCACGTCTGATGAGCAGGTTACGCCGGGTAGAGATTCGTCAGATGGATTGCGCGAGGCCATCCTCAATTAATCAGCATCCATTGAACGTTTAACGGAACAATTATGATTCATCTTTGTGTCACCTCGACAGCATGCTTGGTAATCCAGTGTAATCTCCAAGGAATTTCGCTTCACAAATAAAACCATTTTTTACTTTCAAACAAACGATTGTATATTTTCATCTCTTCAAGCCACAACACTCGAACAAGCACAGGCCGATCTCACACAGGAGTCTAAACGTTGGTTTTATGTTTTGTAAATTTAAACGGAAAGTCTCCGAAGGATATTAAGTTCAAGGTATCCGCGCGATCTTTTTCATTATTTTCCATATCACTCTTTCTCGCCCAAAAACCACCCGCCCCGCGGAATCGTCCTCCCGCGTATTGTTCCCAATCTACCTACCCGCGTAATTTTTGTTCGCCCGTCAAACCGATCGCAGGGCAGCCACCCGAAAAACTCTCAACAAAACAATAATCAGGCACTACCGTGGCAATCCAAACTTGCACAATTCTTTGACGTTACAATTTGTAGATATAGACAGATTGACCAAGTATGTCAAAGGGAAGGTCAGTTCATTTTGGAGTTGTTTTATTGTTTTATTTGAGATTATATCATTTCCCGATGATTTATTAACATTGAGGGATACAATTGCGTTTCTGATTTCAGTATTGGTTACATTAGTTAACTTTAATTTATCTATCTGGTTCATACTTTCCTTTTCTTCTGGTAAAATGCTAGTTTTTGGATGTCTGATTTGCTTTGCCAATTTTGACCCTATATTTGTAAAAAATTCGTTTACGTATTCGAGAATTTTGTCCGGATGCTTTTCGAAAGAGATTTGGGTATTTTCAATTGTTAGTTCATCTATGCTTTTGTTATGGGATGATTTTGCACTTGTAATTTCATTAAACTATCGCAAGTGTTTCTATTTGTTTCGTTCTTCAGTGGTATTTATTTGAATAAATTTACAAAATGGAGTTTTCTCGCAAGCGTAAACATGAAACTCAAACAATAAACCAGCAAAACCTGTTTTAATTTTTATCATATTTTGTATCGACACACTCTAATCTGGCGCCTTCAGTAATTGTTACAGAATAGTAAGGGAGTACTATACTTGTAACCCCATAATATATATCTATTAAAAAGCAAGTATATTTTGTCACATAGGAAGTGTTCAACTCAGAAACTAACTCTAAAATAACACAAAAGATATATTCACAAATCAAAAAGGTTACCATCAGTGTCTTAGAATAGTTTTTGAGTTAGAGCTGTATTATCTAACATGTATTGTTATTAAATTGAACAATAAAAAATAGTAGCTTTACAAAATGACAACATTGCAGTCAATAAATGAAGGTGGAAAAAGAGATATGTATTATAAAAACAATAAGATTTTTTGTTACCTTTTTGTCTAGTTGTTGATTCCAGATACTCTTTGACTTCAGACTCGGCCACATGAAGTCTGTAGGTCAGTTTGAAGAACGAGTTTCCTGCAAATAAATAATATTGATTATTATTTTACAACAACATGTATATATATTTTTTTATTTTTTTATTAATATATGTATTTTTTTTGTTAAAATAGACTTAAAAATAGTCAAAATGGGAGGCGGGTTTGTTAACCATTTATTGGATAAACCACACTCCTGCTATAGGTCATCCCAAGTGACTCGCTACGTTTGATGACTTAGCAGGGGTGGCTGGGTTCATAGGGTGATTTTTGTCTAGGTCTTAGCGGCAGACGCGTTTGCCCCGCTACTGCGTGGCAGGTCGGATCGTGAGAGACTGATTGAGGGAGACCTTTTGACTTCTCCAGCCGTACTCTCTCTCGACCGACCGCCTTGCACTGCAGTGGGAAGGGTGGATTCATACGTCGATCACTCTTGGACACATTGACCTCAGATTCCTACCCACCTCTCATATATTTTTCTTTCCCAGAACTTCCTTTCCCTAAAAATACACAGCATTCCCAGAGATAAGTTCTGCAGTTTTTTTTTTTCTCAGGGCCTCCTGTGTGGAGCTAATGTAAAAAATAAAAAAAATGTCCACAAACCTGGGAACAGGCACCTCCCGAACCTATCCCACATATGTGGGTCCGTGTTGAGTGCAAGTGGGGGCTGCTGTACCCCCGTGGTGCGCCCCGCCCCACTGCTGCTCGGAGCCCCATTGGACATGGGGCAGCCCAGCGCTGCGGCCACCGCCTCCGCCCCCGCCGTGTCAAAGTGCCCCCGCGAGGCCGCGGCCAGGGATACACCTAGTGACGGCACGGATGCAGGGAGCAGTTCACACAAAACGGCAAAGTGGTCGTACCTGGAAATAATGAAGAAATTTTTCTTTTTACTCTGTAAAGCGGCCAACGTGGGAAATGCCCATCTTTTACAGGACCCCACCGAGACAGCCTGGGTTCTCATTGCCTACCAAAACCTAGTCCACCATCAATAGGTTAAGGTGCTCCCATAGCCCCTGTGCCCACATGATGGACATATGGGGCCTTAAAGAGTCGGCGATGTGGTCAACGAATGCCCGCTCCATTCATATGGCGAAGCCTGAGGCCCTAGACTCGCTCGCAGACCTAGATACCCCCCACCATACGAAAGAAGAAAGAAGAAGACTCTGTAAAGCGGGGACAATGCCGAGGACTTCAGCTAGTTAGTTGCAAGTCTAAGTGATAAAGTTATGGGTTGATAAAATTAAGTTGCAATGTGCCCTTGATGTGATTTCTCTACGAAAAGGCGCTATATAATAATCCAAACATTATTATCTCCTATCAGAGGTTGGCTATCATTAAGGCGATATCAATGAAACGAGAGTAACGTATCTAAAAAAACTTTAATGTTTTTACCTCTGCCAGCCTGTCAGGACTATGCCAGCGAACCCGTTCCTAAACTTGACCCCCTCTTGATGCATGAGCTCCAGCCAGCGCAGGTTGTTCTCTAGGTGTCTCCGGGCATTGGGAACCATCTCTGTCTCTCCGAAGGCTCCCTTGAAGGCTGATGCAGACCATACCGTGGAGAACACCGTCGCATACTTGTCCCACACATGTGTTGGCACAAATCTGGAAATAGATAACAACAATAACAAGACAATAACATTTCAGCACAAAATGAAAAAAAATTGTTTAAAGGCCTTAACATTATAGGCAGCCAAAAGAGAAAAACAAACATGATTTTTAAACAAGACTTTTTGAAGGTGTTTAGAATCGGTTCAAGAGTATCCAACCTTTTTAAGATTGGGAGCTACATTTTATATTATTTTTCAGTAACCCGGCTCTTTGATTGACCCATCATTTAATCCCCCGGAAAGTTAATCCCACCGGACAGTTGATTCCCCGACAGTTGATCCCTCGGATACTTGATCCCCCAAAGGATTATTTCTGTTGAACTTCCTCCCTAATAACGTACGCAGTGAGGATATACAGCCATATAACAGAAGTCGATATAGTTCTTATAATATCTGAAGGCATCTTGAATGGAAATCTGCTATACATATATTTCTGTTAAAAATAATACCATGACCCTGAAAGAGTATGCAGAGAGTATACACCGCCGAATAACAAAAGACGACACATGGGAGAAAGTACAACAAAAATAAATCTTTGGGGGATCAATCGTCCGAGGGATCAACTGGAAGAGGGATCAACTGAAAGAGGGATCAACTGGAAGAGGGATCAACTGGAAGAGGGATCAACTGGAAGAGGGATCAACTGGAAGAGGGATCAACTGGAAGAGGGATCAACTGTCCGGGGTATCAAGCATTGTGGAATCATTTTTTCATGGCGATCGACTTCTAAGGGACTAATGCCAGTATCTAATGAAACATCATATTTACCTGTAGACGTCTTCAGCATAGACCCAAACCATAGGATCCACCCTACTACCCAGCCCCGCATCGAGCATGTCCCTGAGCGGCACGTGCCGCAGCATGTCGTCCCAGAGCAGCGCGCGCACGCCGGGGTGGCGGCGCGCTAGCAGACCCGCCACGGCGCGCACGTGCTGCAGGAAGAGAGCGTCCCGACTGCCGCCGCCGCCCGCGCTGATGGCCTTGCGGCACCGCGCGCACTCGCCCATCTGGTAAACCTCATCGCAGCCGATGTGCAAATAGCGGACGCGCTCGCCGTGCAACTCCATTACCTTAAAAAGCAATGTTTTTATTAATAAGTAAAACCCGAAGGGCCAAAACAAATCAGAAGAACCGGCGATGGGGACTTCCGGACCCATCTAAAAATGTAATTAATGTGCTTTTCACCAAATTTTTATCCATAACTTAATTTTAAATATGATCGTGAGCAATTCTTTATACATTCCATATGTTTTGTGGAAGGAATTATTACGGCGTTTACGACATACACATTCGAGCCGAACCACGAAACATGGGAAAGTAACAAACTAACTGCTGTTCGGCTCGCAAGTGTCTATGTTTAATAATGAAATATTCCAATTACGTTAGAGCGAGCTGTTTCGCAACACTGTTTCGACCTTTCGACGGCAATCGCGCGTCTTCCTTCATTCAAAATTATAGTAATAACTCACTTGAACCTTTGCCGATTATATTCATTACACCCCCAGCTGTGTGCAAATCTTTGATAAAAGATCAGACCAAAGGATATTACCCTCAGCAAAAATATATACATATATGGTGAAATATTTTTTTGCAAACACTGGGTCATTCCTGATCCGCAATCGGAGTCGTGCTGTTATGCTTGTAAGGTAATCATAATTTGATAAGTATTCCTGGCGTCTCACAGGGATCGGATCTGGGTCCAAACTTGTTTTTGTTACAAACGACAGTTTGACGTGCTCATCAATACATTGTTGCGCTGATGACAGTTATAGTACAGGCCATGCTAAGTTTTTGTTTTTTTTTTTTTTTTATAGTGAATACCTCACAAGAGTCCCAACTGCTCCCGTCTGGAGCCAGTGAGACTATGGCATCCCTAATTGGGGGATGTTGTGAGGCTGAAGGTAAGTGGGGAAGGGAAAGAGGAAGGTGGGGAAGTACCTGGCTATTCAGATCTAGTCAGTAGTTGTTTGACAGGACTGGCAAAGGGCAGAGAAACGAAGCAGAAAATTGATGGTTAGGTGTTAGGTACCTTGAAAGATTGTGGTGAGTTTCTTCTTTGGGGTAAGAAAAACTTCGTCGAATTTATTATTATAAAGACTCAGTATTGTCTGATTACGTCTACCAAGGATAATTCCAGATATAAAAGTTAATTTCTTTCGTTCCTTAAAAAGACCCTCCACACGACACACCCAAAGATGGCATTAGTGTAGGAAAAAAAATCAAAACTTATTCAATAAAAATTTATGAAGCTATTCCTTACTGATACGAGCTGTACTCTATACACTTGTACAGGGTACATTCCTGAGAATATAAATTTACGACAACCAACTCCTTGATCAGCAATATCAGCATCGTCGCCAGTTATTGGTAGGTTGAATTTGGGGGAACCAAAAATGATCTAAGTGCTAAGAATATTATTTGATAATATTCGACACCTTTTCGAAAAGGAGGCTAAAAGGGAGGGTAAAGTTGCTGTGATTAGATTTATTGAAAATATACAACAATAGCACCATGAATGGCAGGTTTAAACAAAAATACTAAAAAATAATAGCTTTTTCCGTCGGCTTTTCTGTAAACATAATACTGTTTAATTCGTAGAACTCCAATAATCGATTTTTTTAAATGTAAATCAAATATCCTACTGTTATTATTAAATTTTGCAGTATTCTAGTGTTTTTATTATTTCGGCGTTTAAGGCCATTATCAAACTGTCAGTTTGACTGTAACGCACGCACGAACAATAATTGAAATACCACTGTTGCGTGTTTACAGCTTCTAACTCTTCCTCCCTAATTTATGGTCATCAAATTACACTTATTACATCATTGCGCAACAAATTAATCTAACCTCAAGCAATCTCAAACCTTTATCTAACATATTTATAACCCCTCTGTTTCCCTTCTCGCTTTCCTCACAATAATCTCTACCCTACTGTACACCTCCTTTCCGTTTATTTAGTTTATCATAATTTAAAAATGGAACAAAATAAAATCTTACGAACACAAACCACAACTTTGTCATTATAATTATATTTGCTCACATAAAAAATTAATATTTTATCAAAAGTTCTCCCGTGGAAAGTAGTGAAAAATTTCTGTCCCTTGATATGACTTAAATTTTGGAGTGGCCACATTTGGTATTTTTTTATGTTTCGCCAAATAGAGAGTTTTATTTCATTTTGGAAATTTCGAACCCAATTATTTTCCGATCCAAATTTGAAGAACTAAAATTGAACATTTGTAAAATGAAAACTGTTCATATAAACAGTATGAAACCCGTGCTTATTTCCAGATCTTATATTTATTTTATAGGCTTATAACATAATCTATCGCATCATTTAATCAGATTAATTCATTAATTTTAATCAGAATTTGCACCAAGGTCGATTATATTCCAAATATTTTATAGAATCTAGAATCATTTTTAAATAATAGAAATTTTAATACTATTGGACCATTAAAAAATTATGGTTTTCATGATTTTGAAGTCCACGAAAAAATCTATCGCACTAACTATATTGGTTTGTAGGTACCTGCACTAGTTTATTTTTTGATTTCGGTCTAAATCAGACATTGCAGGTAAAAAATTCCATTTAAATTTAAAGAAAAAAAAGGTACATAATCAATCAGTATCGTACTCTACTCAGGAGGTCCTGAGAAAATAATTCTCTTCAGCCTGTCATGACTGTCACGTGGAGGGTATTTTTTAGGAAAGAAAGGAGATGAAGTTCTGGTGAGGAAAAGGTATAACGGGTGGGTAGGAATCTGGGAGTCAGCTTGTCCAGGAGTGACAGACGTACGAATTCATCTCTGCCACTGCGGTGCATGACGATGTTCGGAGAAAGACCTTTTGGAGATGTCAAAAGATCTCCTGCAGCCAGTCGCATGTCCTCACACCATGAACCCGGGAACCCCTTGCTAAGCCACTTGGGGTGACCTATGGCAGAGGTGTTGGTTAGCCAATACATAGTTCCCGGGGCGGAGGTACCCATACCCGACTCCCAAATTGTAATAATTGTTCATAATTATGCAGGTAATAAGTTTATCTTCTGCATATGTAATATGTATATTCGAAGTCAACAATAAATAATAATTATTCACGACCTGACATTTTGAAGAAACCGCGAATTGGCTTCAACATAAATTATAATTCCAAGGAGTTTGTCAGTTTGGTTTGACAGATAAATCTAGTCAGGATGTGAGGTTTGACAGTAAATGTAAGATTCCGGTGGGTTGAATATAATATGTAGACACTCTGTGACAGTTTGCCCTTACTTGGCAAAGCAATCACTTATGCCACCCTGGTAATAGATAGATCGTCATTTGGTGAGCGATTTTAAACCCTGTAATTTATATATTTTTTATTATCTCAAAAGCTGTCGAGTTGTTAACCCTTCAGTACTTTCATTACATTTTTTCAGTTTACAATGTTTTCTGTGTATTTCAAGATAACTCAACACAGTGACAATTCAACACACTTTTACAAAGTGATTTAAAGTCATTAGAAACGATGATTTTTTTATTATTTTAACCTAACGTAACCTAACCTAATCCAGTTAATAAATTTTTTGTTTCATCACTTTCCGTGACTTTATATAACTTTTTAAAGATGTGATGAATTATCATTGTGATGATTTATCCGGTCACCGCGCTATATAGGTACATCTTATTTTTTTAATTTTCCGTAAAAACAAATACTGTTTTAGAAACTAGATAAAATTATCTTTCCGGTGATGGATTAAAAATAAACATTACTATGCCTAAATAATAAAATTTTAATATCAAAAGTCAAAAATTTTGACAAAAACGCTATCCACATTGTTACTTATTTTTTTTTGCTTCAATCATAGAAAAATTGGGAGATTTCGATATTTCTAAAACACATTCGTTTTGTTTGGAAAATTTGTAAGAAAACTGTACCTTCTCTTTTATCTCGTTCATATAATAAAAAAGTAAGAAATGATTTTTAAAGTTAAACCGATTGTTACGATAGCGGTATGAAATGTGAATTATTCATTTTGGCTATTTTTAGGATTTCATTAATGGATTCCAGTAAAAATATTTGAAGTAAACTGGAAAGAATTATTATTTCTTTCGAACGTCAAAAAATATATGTATTTCCACATGAAAGAAAAAAGATAAAAAATACTTTTATAAAATATGGACTCCCGGTCATATATGACCCTGAAACGCTGGAGGGGTTAAGTAGGCTCAGAAATTGGTACTATTTTACATTTTTTTATGTCATAATCGTCAATTACGTTCAATTAGTTATAAATTAGAAAGATAAAAGTATTATTTTTACGATTTAAGTGTCTAAAGGTTATTAAAGTATAATACTTACTTAGTACTCTCTTTACTACCCGGTTTCGCCAGTAATTTCAACACATCATTAAAACATAATTTAACAGTACTGTGTCTTGTCTTGTTGTTTCCCGCTCATTATTAATTTTGTTTAAATGAATCTTTTCAAAGCTCTACGGCGTACGACGGAAAAGAAGATACAAGCTGAAAATAGCAGACAGAAAAAAAACTCCACATTTCACGACGCCAGAACTCACCGTTAGAGTTTTTGCTGCGTTAGAAAATAGAACTAGACCAACAAACGATTTTATTGTGTTTTAGATAGCGATGGGTAGCTTGTTTAGTAAACAAGATGTTAAAATTTTTCCAATGATATAATAATCGAAATGTACTGAAAGTGTTCGAGCAATTATTATTAATTCGAGATATCATTTGATTAACATATACAGTATCCACCACTAGTTTTAAATGGCGGTTTTAGTGAATTTGTTGAATCCTACACACTCTTTAATGTACAGTAAAAATCATTATCGTTTAAAATTACAATAATTTGCGGTTTGAATACAGTAGGCGCCGTTTAATGGGTTCACCGGTTTATAAACTCACCAGTTTAATAATGTAATTTAAAAATTTCGTGTGGCATTTACCGACGTAAAACCAGCATTACATTTACAATTTACACGGTCGGAAAATGCATAATAGAAATTATTTTTTATTTTATGGCCAAAGAAAGGTTTGAACGCTGCCAATTTTCCAATTTCGATAGTGTAACGAACCGAGCCAAAACTTGAACAATCTGCCGATACGAAATATTTCGTTCCAATACAGAGCAGTATTTTTCAATTCCAATATTTTTTTCTAAATAATAATTTTAGATATTCCAATACTTGATGTGTGTGGCCATCCTCCATGCCTACCCTTCCTGGGAAACGGTTTTTGGTTAGTTAGTTGACATGACGCAGCTCTGGTGTCATGAAATTTTATAACTGTTACGTGCATAGGTGCAACTGAAACAATAAATAAATCTGAGTGCTAAAAAAAGCAAAACTTCTCGAACGGTGAGATCTGGCGAAATTAAATTTGCACACCTTTATCTGTATGGTGTTTTGGAATCAAAACAAATATTTGAGCTCTCCTCGAAATCACCATCATGAGCTACGGAACTACCTATGCCAAAAAATAAGACAAGACACTTCATGTTTTTTTATTTTTAATATTGCTTGTTTAATACAAATATATAATAATGAAACTCGGGCGATGCCGGGTAGTAAGGCTAATTCTCACGTAATAATACAAACCTGTTTTGCATTTTAATCGCAGGGGAATTAAATCAACTAAAAAAATCATAAGTCGTGATTAAAATAAAATTGGTCACACGTTTACACGCCTTTACCCAAACCTAATTAGGACCTAACTTTTTTCATTTCGCATTGAATCGAAACACACGGTAGAAAAAAAGAAAATAATTGAGATGTTGAAAAGCAGCCCTTGAAAACATATTACCAATTTTTATTCAACTGCAGGAAAGGGAGGGTTCCTTTCTTTTTAAGCCCCATTTCTCTTTCAAGTAAATTGGAAATTGATTGAATCAGCAAATAAATCAATCAATCGTCGAAAATAAAACGATTTTTTTATTAAATTACATAAAACATGTTTAACTTCCAACCCCATAAAAACTGACTTCTTTTGAGTGACACGAAGTTGTCCCCCTTATTCGTTAGGTAAATACCTATTTCTCACTTTTTTTCCAAAAATATTTGAAAGTTGGCAATATTTCCGATATATTAATCCCGCATTTATAACCTATCGTGAAAGAGTAATTGTGTTCACAATAGATTTATGGTAATATATTTTTATCAGATTGCATGCTAATTAATCATTGAAATAATTTGTACGCCGATTCTATACTATAAATTCTGTGTTGTATTTTAGTCTGTTTCAGTAAAAACGAAGCGATCTTTTTTGTCCTTTTAACTATTTGAATAATGTCATTTATTTGAATTTATATTAAAAACAACACTGATATATGCACAGTCAATAAACTATAATTTTTATAGCGTTATTTTGGTAAATTATGGGCGTGTAAAAAATTCTGAAAATAACTTTATAATTGTAAATATTTGATAATTTGTTATCTTATTTTATTATCAACACATTCATAAACATACTTAAAAATAATAAATATACAATGATTTAACGACCGTTTATTAATTATGAGATAATGACGCCATGACAGGAAACAGCGTCACTATTTTGATTAATCTTTATAACGAACTGGTGTAGATTATGAATACCAACAAATATGTTTTAGATAAATCGAAGGTTTTCCTATCGTTTCGCTTGAGTAGAATACAAATAAAAAATAAATTAAACAATAAAAAATATAAATGCAAACTACAAAAAAAAATTTTTCAATAGAAAACTTTTAAAAAATACAGTATTATCTGTGACAGTTTCACTTGATTAACTTTTTTGCTTTCTTAAAAAATTATTTACAAAATTAATAAAAACCAGTTTTGTGCTTGAAATCGAACGTTTCTAGACTCCGTTTCTCATGCGATTTTAATGCCTATTACCTACAATATACGGTATACCAAGAATATACACATTTTGGCTTGTAGCTTCCATTGAAACTTTCGAAGAATTATCATTAATATTAAAGCACGGGCAAAACCGGGTAAGATATTAATTAAATTATGAACATAAATACCGTAACGCAAATAAAACCACGTGAAGTCGTTAGTGTCATTTTATGACGTTAAAAACATAACTAAAGTAGTTTAAAATGAACCGTGAATAAATTAGCATATTTTGCGAACCGCCGTTTGGTATTAACACTTGGTATAGCTGTGTATATTATAATATCGATGCGGTGAAATGAATAAAATTTGAATGAAAAAAATATTATGTAAAGTTTTTCAAAAACATTTAAAAAAAAATTAATTCGCCAATTCGCAACATGCGGCATTTTGCTGAAACGCAATGCATTATTTATATATAACTAGCTGTTGTTGTTTAACGTCCAACAGATGGCGCTGTTTAGATCATGTCACAGGTTACATGTATATATATATATATATATATATATATATACAACGTTGTGTCAAAATTTCAAAGCAATCGGTGAAGAACTTTTGGAGATTTGAGATTTTGAACAAACGATCGAACCCCATACCACAAATTCTTTACGTGAAAATTAATCGAATAATAGTAATAAATAGTAATTCATTATCTTACTGATAGTGGTGTCTCTACCAATTGAGCTATTACCACCTATTTTGCTACCACCACAGTTGCGACGGTTAATTTTTTTAATTTTCGGTGTATTTATCTCTTCCATATTTTCATTTAGAGTTGTTGATATAATCCTCTTCAATAATTTTTTTTTTAATTTTAAATTTCTATTTATTAAACGCCATAAAAGGCTTTTACAATAATGTGATACATGAGATTATAAGTACACAGTGGTACATATGCGAATATTAGTATTACATTTAAAAACACGACAATATGTATACAAAACGACATTGAATGTGATACAGCTGAAATTTTCTTAAGGCATAGAATGCTACAATAATAGAAAACACTTCATTTAAACAGGATAAAATATACAGAACAGGTGACTTGCCAACAGATATAATCTAGCAAAATATTATAATAGCGCAAATAGTAGTGAGTTTATTGTTACAATCAAATTTATCTCCACTTGGCCACTATGGCCGGCGGGTATGGCGAAGTAGCTTCAACAATTCAGGGCTGTCAGAGACTTGACAATTAAAAATAACATTTTTCATTAAAATAATACATCCGTTAGCCAACACTATAAGACATCTGAAGCAAGCAGTTTATATAGATGCTATACATATACATTTCACATATATATATAATAATAATAATAATAATAATAATAATATTTTTTATTCCAGGATGTGGGGAGGTTTGTGCAATCCCACACGTCCCATATAGATATACATTTTTTTTTTGTACAATAGATATAATAAATTATCAAATAAGGAAAACTATGCAGGGTGTGGTCTTGAGTGCGCTTGGGCCCAGCGCTCACTCAGGAGTGGCGCTTGGTGCTGGTAGGCTGCGGTCACCAGCGTGTTGGCGGAGTCCATTAGCCGCATCCTGGCTCCAGTGACCCGGTGTCTCATCAGGCCGGCAAATCCATTCAGTCCTAGTTCCGTGAACATTGTCGATGCGCTGCTGTATCTTCGGTATCCAAATATTATTCTACAGGCGTCATTATATTGAATTCGGAGTCGTTCCATCGAGCAAGTTCGGTAGTGACACCATGTCTCACAAGTATACAGGCCAGTACAGAATGCGTTGAACAGTATTTTTTTAACGGTATTGCTGCATTTGCAAAATCTGCGGGCAATCATGTTAGAAACTATGCTAAGGCTTCTCCTTTGTCGTTCGATATCGCCATCGTCCGATAGGTTTTCATTAATAATGTGCCCCAAGTATTTCACGTTCGAACATGTATTTATTTTTGCCTCGTTAAGGTATACGGGGAGCATATTACTTGTATCTTGACTTTTTCCGTGGTGGAACGCAATCAATTCCGTCTTCTTCGGGTTGTATATCATATTATGCTGTTTTCCATATTCTTCACAAATGTTTAGGAGTAATCTTAATCCCTTGATCGACGGAGCTAGGAGGATCATGTCGTCCGCGTAGCTTATATGATTCATACATATACTGTTAACACGACAGCCCGTTCTGATGTCCAGGCGACTTGACAACTCGTCCATGTATACATTAAATAGAATGGGGGACATACACCCTCCTTGCCTTACTCCTGACCGCAAATATATCGGCTGGGAGTATGTACTTGCCCACCGTACAACATTTTCTTGCTGGGAGTGCCATCGGGATAGTATGTTTATAAATGAGGTAGGTATATTCCTAGCTTTCAATTTATCCCATAATGTTTTATGACAGACCCTGTCGAAGGCTTTACTTAGATCTAAGAAGCACCCGTATACGGTAGTTTTTCGTTTCTTGTAGAATTCTATTATTTGCTTTGCAGTATATATTGCCATATTAGTGGATAGTCTACATTTAAATCCCATCTGGTTATCTTTAGACATTAGTTTATCATTTATCTCATTTAATATTACCCTTTCAAATAATCTTGCAGTTATAGTTGCTAAAGATATTGGCCGGTAATTGCTGGAGTTAGTCATGTCAGGCTGTCCCGATTTCAGGATTGGAGTTATAATCGTTTTCGTCATTGCACCCGGTATATGGTTGTGTTTAAGTATTGCGTTGAACAGTATGTGTAGTAGTTTGGGTATGTATCTACCTCCGTATTTTATGTGTTCAATACTTAAGTTATCATGTCCCGGAGACTTACCAGCCTTAGTGCCTGTTATGGCCTTCATTATACTGCTTTCAGAGAGGTAAACGTTTTGTCCATCAAATTCCATAATATCAGGGACAGACGGTATTTCATTTCCAGAAATATCTGCAAAGGTTCTTCTAAAAGTATTAGCAATTTCCTCCGTGTTTGTAGATCCATCAATTTGGCTGGCGATTCGATTTTTTGGTTTGATCAGGTTATTGCTTTTCTTCCAGAACTGGGCAAACTGCTTCGTGTCAAGTGATTTTACGATATCATCCATTTTTGTTTGTTCAGAGGAGCTTTGGCAGTGTTTAAGAGCTATTTTGAACTCCTTCCTTTTTCGTTTTCTTTCATCCGCAATGGGACCATGTAATGGTCTCCCATTTTTAATCCACTCCATCAACGCCGATCTGGAATTTTTGTAGTGTTCCTTAACTTGTTGATTCCACCCAGCAATGTCACGATGTGTTTTTGGTTTGTTTTGATCGTTCTCCCGATGAAATACGGTATTGGCAGCCTTACTTAGAGCTTCAACGATGTCTGTGTATATATTTTCCATGCTTTTTATATGGTCACATCTGTCACATATAGAATCCGAATTACAAATGGATTTGGAGTGTCTTTGATAGATTACACTAAGTAATGCTTCTGCTACAGACGTATATTCACTGATTTTCTTATTATTATTCCTTCTCCATATTATGTTATTAGGCTGTTGTGGAATATTAAAAATAGTTGCAGGTAATTTTTCAGCGGCGATTACGCAAGATGTCGGCCTGTGATCGGACCAGTCGGTATCATAATGTATTTTTAGACTATCTATTTTGTTCTTAAGATTATTGGTGCATATACAGTGATCGAGCCAGGAAGTGGTATTGTGTGCATCGCTTATATATGTATATGTGTCATTCGGTAGTCTTTCAATATCGATACAATTGTAGTTGTTTTCGGTGTAGAAATGAGAGAGTTCTTTCCCGAATATGGAGGATGGGTGAGCGTTGAAATCTCCCATAACAATGGTTTCAGAGTGTTCGTTGTCTTGAATGATCGTATGTATTTTGGAAAGGTAGTTGGTGAAGTCGGTAAGGTTGTCCGCGTGACATACCGGCATGTAGACAGTCAGTATGCTTATCGTCCCCCCGTTGGTGGTTATCTGAATACCAGCGATGCGGTCATCTCCACACGGTATTATTGAAGCTTGCAGCTCGTTCCTCCAAAGTACTGCGACTCCTCCGTAGGGTCGGCCTCGTAGCGGTCCGTTTGATAAATCTACAGCAGAGGTACCCCATCCCTGGAAGTTCGGATGAATTTTGGATAGATTCGATGTTTCGTTTTGTAATAACCACGTTTCTTGCAAAAGTATTACATCGTAGATATCGCACATATCTATAACGAAGTTGACGTTTCGTTTAAAACTTTTGCAGTTTATTGAGATTATCTTAATTTTGTTCTTTTCCATTGTATTTTTTTTCAATAAATTTTCGGAAAACAGTACCAGTCGGCCAAAATTCTTTGTTCATGTAGGTTTTGAAATCCGTATTCGGTATAGTCAACTTGAAAGATCCAAACTGCGTGGGATTTCGTTGTATTATTTTTTCTATTTGGATATTACTTCCTTTTATTTTACAATTGATAAAGTTTCGAATATTGTCTTCAGTTACACTATTGTCGAACCTCGACACATAGAGCGTTGTTTTTAACTCGGCTATTTTTAGGGAGTTCTCCATCGCTATTCCAGTTGCAATAATATTTCTCGACCTCCTTAGTTTTCTTGTAACGGTTTTATAACCATCCGTATTAAAATTAGTTGTCTCTGGTATAAATGTATTTTTGTGAGATAGTGTGCGTGCAACTTTGGCTGATTCATCCATACCCGGTTGATGTACCTGTGATGTCTGAATTATGACTTGTTGCTGTTGTGTGAGAGAGCTAGACGCCGCTACTTTATTCCATGATTGAGGAGAGTGCATGACAGGTGGGGCAGCTAATGTGAGGGGCGCGGGCGGGGTTATCACATTACTGCAGTGCGCATTGTTGTCCAAACGTATTTCATTAGTTGGCGACCGTGAGTTTGAGCGGTTCTTATCTATGGCTGCCGGTATGGTGACCTTCAATGTGTTCAAGGACGGCGATGTGTTTTCGTTTTGATTTGGAATACGGTTATGTTTATTTATTTTCAGTTCATTCCTTAGGAGAGCCATTTCAGAGCGTAATACTTCCAGATCGCTTCGTTTGGACATTTGTGACTGAATTGTGGTTAATTCACCCTTTAATGCCGTGATATCTTTTAGGAGACAAGTGACATCTACGTGATCGAAATTGACAGGCGGTAGTTTGTGTAGATTCTGAGCGACAAATGTCGGTAGAGCTTCATTCTCTGTTTCCTTCAGTATTTTAATGATATCATATAAATTCTTAGACTTCCTACCTTCGCCTTTCCTCATAATCCTGCGTTCAACTGTTTCACTGCACAGAATGTCTTTCGCAGCCTCCACTTCGTCTTCTGAGAAATGATTGGAGCATATTTGAACCGCGGTTAGTTCGTCTAAGACATCGATTTTGTTTTGAAGAAACGTTAGAAGTTCATTAATAATTAATTTATCACTTTTTTTCGTAATATTCATATTGTTTTCGTAAGCGGCGGCAGCGTATGCAATTCGATCCTGCGCACGAGCAGTTCCGATCCTGCGCACGAGCAGTTAATGAATATTAGTTAATGAATATATATATATATATATATATATAATATATATATATATATATATATATATATATGTGTGTATATATGTGGAATTATAAAGATTTGAACTTGTTTTTATTCTGCGTGTTTTCTACAAATGACAAAAAAAATGTTCATGCAACATGAATCATCCCAGAGGGTAGGAAAAAGACGAACGGAAAACACTACCGGACCGCAGCCAAAGGCATTCTTTCTATTGGAAGTCAGTGCACAGTTTCTGTACCAAAGTTAGTCCACCGAGGGATAAATAGTTGATGTTGTGCGCGAATTCCGAGATCTTTTTGATCCGAGTAACCCTTTTGTTGTTTTACAAGCCTGGTCATGAAAACCAGTGTTTGATATTAAAATTAAAACGAAACCCTTGGTGAATAAAAATAAGCCGAAATAACAAACGAAATCTAAGGCCTTATTGTAAATAGAAGTTAAAATGAATAATTAAACAAACGTTTTCAAGGAATTCAAGATTGTTTTGGCATCACAAAACTAGCGACGGAATATCATAAAAATAACATCAATTATATAATTAATTAAGGAATTCTTGTACTTTAAAAAATAAAGCTCTCCCCGGGTAACATAAAACGCGGAGGGAGTACCGAGTGCTTTAATACGTTTCGTATTAATTAAAGGATATAAAATGGTTCTGATTAAAAATGTAATATACCCAGTCGCGCATTAATTAATTTCTAACACGTTCCTTTATGAAACGATATGAAAAGACTTTCGTAATTCATTTTGCAACAAAGGAAAATTCAAGGCATAGCCTTGTATTAAAACAAGATTCCATTCTGGGAACGATTTTACAAAGCGAACTTCGCAGCAATCAGTGATGAAAACAAACTTTCAACATGTATTATTTATACAAAATATCGTATTCAACAAAAGAAACATAAACCACAAAAGAGTTTCAAACATGAATCTCCCGTTTGTACCTACAACATGTTCATCCTCCAGGGGTGTATTATTTCATCAACAATATAATTATTAACCACGTTATTCGCTTATATTGAAAGGCCTTTGGGTTGAGTATTATTATTTGTAGGGTACTAAACTTAATTGTTTGATGTAGGTTTATGGGTAGATTCGGCACAATCAGGAGGAGAGATTGCGACTAACGTCGATATAGTGAACGAATACATAAACTTACCCTCGATGATGATAAATGATAAACAAACTTAAAACAAATACCCTTGCAAACTAAAACCATATTTGAAGAGAACAAAAATTATTGTTTTAAGGAGCAGGTATTGCGATTGACTTCAATAGATTGAAGGAATACATAAACCTACCCTAGAAATTGATAAATGATAAACGAACTTAAAACAAATACCATCGAAAACTAAACCCATATTTGAAGAGAACAAAAATGAATGTTTCGAGCATCAAAGGTAATTTGATTTATTTGAAGTGATTTTTAAAAGCACCGAAACTTATTTCAGAAGAAAATGATTATTAAAAAAATATCAACGACTGTTCTTTATTTTCTAATCGTGCGTTGTTTACTGCGAGGCTTCTTTATTTCAAAACCTTTTTAAATGAGAGAGAAAACGAGTATTTACTTCATCAATTTGTTTATCTAACCCTTTCCTGACAATAGCAATCAAAATAATGCCCGAAGGAGTTACGTAGAAAATCAGTTATAAATCATATGATGTAGGAACAATTTCCCCGTTAACGAACAGGCCGTTTACGAAGCAAGCTTCGTTTTGAAACTATATCGTTAGTCGATAGCATAAACTGAGGGAAAGTAATAACATGTTGGTTATTATTAATATTGTCATCATCTCATACCTGATTAATCATGGTTTCAATGAAGTCCAGGCTCTGATTCAAACTGGGGCAGAGAGCCTGCGGGGACTCTGGCACTTCTCTCAAGTGGGCGAAACCCTCGCGCTTCAAAGCGAATTCCAAGTGCCCGAAAGTCTGGACTAACGGAATCACTTCTAAGTCATTGTCTTTGGCTGCTTGGAGGATCTCTTGAATTTGCTCTTTGGTGTAGGCGTTGTGAGCTGTGATGTCCGCCAAGCTTCCGTGGAAGGGAAACATATCTTCATATTCTATCAGTAAACCAGTAGCTCCCAAAGTCTTTAATAAAGGAAACAATCTTTTTAAATAGCTAACTTTTGGTGGTGCACCTTTTAGGTCTAAATGGATAACACGTTTCGGAGGAATGTAAGGATTCTTTGTGTCAACATTTACAAACGGGACACCCATTAAGCTCTGCGGTTGATTTGCGTAGTTATCAAAGTTTATTTGATCGTTATTGTCTTGCAGTTGTTGTTCGTTATTGATCCCTTCAACTTCTGCTCTCCGTCGAGCGATTTCATCCCTGGACGGTTGTTCAAGATTCTGTATTTCTTTTTCAGTTAAATCTGCTTCTGTCTTAGGGTTTTCTTTATGTTCATTGTTGGAAAGTCCATTTTGGACGAAATGCACGCTATTGCTGTCACCGTCGGCTAAGTTCTTTCTTCTAGATGCTTGTGCGATGATGGGGAGTGCTTGCAGACCCTCCAAGCTTCCTTGCTCAGAGATGAATGTTTCTTTTTGGGACTGTTCCGTTGTGGAGTTGGTTCCATAGCCGATATTATAGTGAACCCCAAAGATGATGAGCGCCAGGAGAAGAATGGCGATGAGGATAGTGGATTTTTTCCTCCATGCTGTCAGCCCCAACCGCCCCGCGTAAATGCAGGGCGCGAAAATCATACTGCGGGAGTTACTGTGACTCAATCTGTAACAAACGAAAACAGTACATCAGAAACAAAATTACATTATAATATAAGAATTTTCCGCAGGTTAAAAACTATTTTAAAATCAATGAGAATTTCAATAATTTTCGACAATTCACAAACAAGTCTTTTAGAATTTGCCTGCAATCGATGGGGCGGATCAATAGTATAAAGCTGAGTTATGATCGCAAAAACTACAGAGAATTTCAACAATTCGAATCAATTTTCTATACTTTTCAAACTTGATATTATTTTATTCGGCGCAATTTATTCGCAGTGTATGCTTATAAACTACAAGGAATTTCAATAATTTCTAAGAAATTTTAAACTCGGCTTTTAGATTTAAAAAATAAGAATTCCAGAATATTTCCCCAATTTAATTTAAATTTCCCCCAATCAGATACAAACTCACATTTCACTTTTCCACCACCCAACAAAACTCATCCGAATAATTGAAATATATTCCTAGCTCTGAAAAAGACAAACCTCCCAGTGTCACTCAAAACATTATACAAAAAAGAATTGAGCTTATTCTAAGGGGGTGAAAAAAACAGATAAGAAGCAAATAAAAAACCCCAAAGTATGAAAATATCCGGGTTTAAAATTTCAAAAAAAAAGAAGTTTTTAAAAAATGGATCATTTGATATATAAATGCATTTTTTCATTTTCGGTAATTTTAATAATGGTGTAACATTTTTATGTTTTATGTTTGAGGGAAAGGAGATAGGTAAGAGAAAAGTTGGGTTAGGTTAGGTTAGGTGAGTTTTAAAAAAAATGGATCATTTGCTATTTAAATGCATTGTTCACTATGTCTGTGATTGTTTATCATTTCCGGTATTTTTTTTATTATTTTTTATTAATGGCGGAACATTTTTATATTTTATGTTTGAGGGAAACGAGATGGGTAAGAGGAAGGTTGGGAAGTACCTGGCTATTCATATGTGGTCACTAAATACGGCTAAAGTCATTTCAAGCAGATTTTCAATTCTGAATGGTGGTCTCGCACCAGGGAGAACTGAGAACATATTATACTCTGGAACTTGACGCAAATTTAATACCTATGTATTATTTTGAATGACTAAATTGTGAAATAACACAAATTAATAAAATAAAATTTGTTTGCACAGGCAGGGATTTGAAACCGCGACCTTCGGATTACAAGTCGAGATTCTTACCCCTCGACCATGGAGTAAATCGTAAATATTTACCCAAAGCTTTAGTAATCTTATCAGAAACATAACAATTCAATTGTACATCAAATGTAACATTACTAAGGACGGGTTGTTTCGAATAGACTGAACAATTCATCAAATTTCAACGTTCATTTTCGGGTTCTGTGAAAGTCCTATTGAAGTTCTGTTATTATATCAGTATAGGGTAGTTGCTTGACAGAACTGAAATAATATCAGAACATGAAAAAATCTTTCACAGAACTTGAAAATTAACTTTGAAATTTGAAGAATTGTTCAAATTCTCCGAAACAACCCGTCCTAAGTTGTTCACACACTCTTCATATGACAGATTGTATCAGATAGCTTAGTGACCGTTTGGGTCTACAGGAAAACATATACTAAAGTGTGAAGAATTTGTATGGAAACGGTCATTAGGCGTACATGGCTACGAGGTTAAAAGGTTTATCCGCATATAAACTATAAATACGTGTTAAGAAAGTGGTTACCACGGCCATTAAGGGGAACGACTGTTCGGCCCTTTTCATACAAAACTTAAATTTGGGTTTGAGACCAAAATACTCAACCAAACTACATAATTTGCTATGCAAATATATAGTACAAATATGTGCTGCTTTATTTATTTGTGTTTTAATTTATAATATATAATATTAAAGAATTACATTTTTCGTGATTTTATGTGCAAATTTGGCAATTATTTATGAGTTAACGATAATTATTTAAAAACATAAGGAAATAAAAAAAATAAAAATTAGGTGACTAAAAAATACATTTTTATGGGCGTAAATTTAAATTACAAAAATTTCTTCCCAAAAAACGCCATTTTAAAATGTTTTATTTTTCATTATACTTACAAGAGACGGTAAGGGAAGATTATTTTTTTTAATAATTAACTAATAAAAAGATGTCAAAGTTGCCAAAATCATGCAAAATTAAATTATTTAATGGCCTAATTCAAAAACACCTCTATACAATGTTTTATTTTTTATTATATTTAAATAGTAGGTAGGGGAAGATTATTTTTTTAAACAATTAACGCATAAAAGAATTTGTCTCTAAAATCAGGCAAAAATGAATTCTTTAATGGCCTATATATCATAATTTGAAACACAAATAAATAAAACGGCACATATTCGTTCTATATATTTGCTAAACCTTTTGAATATTTTTTTTTATTTGTTTGTTGGGTATTTTGGCCTCAAACTTGAAATTTAAGTTTTGTATGAAAAAAGCCGCGCGCGGTTCCTCTTAAGGGTTTACATTTCGCTAGCCGAATATTGGTTTGTTCTACAGGCCATTTTTAACGAAACTGACTTTTTCATATAAAACTAATGTTTAGTATTGCTTTATTATAAAAAACTATATATACCGTACCATACCGTATAAAAAGTATTTTTGCTCCATCCTTTATATCATTTATGACTAACGGCATTGAGTCGTTCGCCAGAACATACTGGACAAAAACAAAAGTTCTTGTCATTAAAAAACATTTAAAAAATAGCAAGGCGTTTTGTGGATATAGAACACAAAATAACGCAATAAAATCAAAACGGCGTATAATGCCATGTAATAATGTTGAAAATAACGACATCAAAATAAAAAATATATATCTTTCTTAACCAAACGCAATCGTATATGTCAAAATGTTATGCTCGTTTACCACAACTTATTGAAATGGTCTGTAGAACAAACCAATATACTGGTGGCGATTAGACGATTAGACTTCTTTAGGATCTGCCAAACGTACACTTCGGAGCAGCGGTGCCATGCGCCGCTCCAGGCCGCCGCGCAGAAAAGTCTCACATTGGACTGCGATGAAAACCGATACCTTACTTTCCGATTTTACTTTTCTGCACGGCGCACAGTGGCTTAAATTTGAGCGCTGGCGCGACATTGACCCCAGATCGGCATGTTCCCGAAATGATTTTTTTTTTACCGATGTGTTCTCAGTTAATTACTGACATTAAAAAAACCATTGAAAATAACATCCGAAGCTTACTTACTCGGTAATTACGCACAGAACTGAGATGTTCGGGCGCGCAACTATGCTGCTGTATCTAGGCGAGTTTGAAGGCGTGCGGAATCAGGTTGTTTGTGTACTTGTTTCACAAAAAAAGTATTTTTAAAAATTACTTGACATATTTATTAAGATACGTGCTTTATTTAAATAATTGAAAAAAAAATTTTTTTTTCCTAAATTATAACTGTTGCCTTGGTTCAAAGTTTACCTTTTTTTACAATTTTTTTTACCAAAGTTTTGCCTTTAATGGAGTAGGAATAAAAATCTTCACAAGTCTTCACGCTAATTTTAATAGTATATTATTACTGTGTCTTTTTTGTACACGGACAAAAAAAAATCACCACCAACTTTAGCCAGCCACTCCAGTAATTGCATTTTTAAGAAATGATTGTACTTAATTTTCGACAATTTTTTTTCAGAATCCTATATTTGACCCCGATATGTCAAAGAAAGATTAACTGTATGTAATATTTAGTTCTTCGTACCGTTAGAATAAAATTAAAGTTATTCTCAATTATTCACTGTCAATTTAAATTAACATCTGAAACTCAATTATTATGTAATTAGTCGCAGAACAGGGGTACACTGATATTCGGGCGCGCAACTATGCTGCTGTATCTAGGCGAGTTATAAGGCGTGCGAAATCAGGTTGTTTGTGTACTTGTTTTACAAAAAAGTATTTTAAAAAAATTTTGAGATATTCTTTAAGATACGTGCTTTATTTAAATAACTGAAAAAATATTTTTTTTTCATAACTTATAACTGTTGCCTTGGTTCAAAGTTTACCTTTTTTCCAATTTTTTTTACCAAAGTTTTGCCTTTAATGAAGTAGGAATAAAAATCTTCACAAGTCTTCACGCTAATTTTAATAGGATATTATTGCTGTGTCTTTTTTGTATACGGACAAAAAAAATCACCACCAACTTTAGCCAGCCACTCCAGTAATTGCATTTTAAAGAAATGATTGTACTTAATTTTCGTCAATTTTTTTTTCAGAATCCTATATTTGACTCCGATATGTCAAAGAAAGATCAACTGTATGTAATATTTAGTTCTTCGTACCGTAAGAATAAAATTAAAGTTTTTCCCAATTATTCACTGTCAATTTAAATTAACATCTGAAACTCAATTATTATGTAATTAGTCGCAGAACAGGGGTACACTGATATTCGGGCGCGCAACTATGCTGCTGTATCTAGGCGAGTTTAAAGGCGTTCGAAATCGGGTTGTTTGTGAACTTATTATACAAAAAAGTACTTTTAAAAATCACTTGAGATATTCTTTAAGATACGTGCTTTATTTAATTACCAGAAAAAAAGTTTTTTTTCATAAATTATAACTGTTGCCTTGGTTCAAAGTTTAGCTTTTTTCCAATTTTTTTCCTTTAATGGAGTAGGAATAAAAATCTTCACTAGTCTTCACGCTAATTTTAATAGGATATTATTGCTGTGTTTTTTTTTTGTTCACGGAAAAAAAAATCACCACCAACTTAAGCCAGCCACTCCAGTAATTGCATTTTTAAGAAATTATTGTACTTAATTTTCATAAAATACAAACTTAGCGCCCAAGTTACACGCTACTTTTTATAAAAGCATTAAAATTATTATCAACATTTCAACTAATAAGAATTAACAAAAAATAAGTGGTATTTCTTATTAATACTTAAGAAAACATCAATGGTGCCAAATAGTCGAACGCCGAGAGCGATGTCGCGCCAAATCATCAAAATTGGCCACTGTGCGGCGGTCTGGAGTGGCGCGTGGTACCGCCGCTCCGAAGTGTTCGTCTGGCAGTGCCTGAAGTCTAATCTTCCAAAGTTTGGAGGTACGATTTCCAACGTGAATTTTGGTCAAGGCTAACTACACATATTATTTTAAATAATAATAACATTTCCTTAGTAAACAATATTATTTTAATGTGGTGTACGAATCATTCCAATAATTGGCGGTGTAATGATCAGCATAGTTGCTTCCAATCGGGGTTCGATTATATGCCTCAGCCATTATACCCCGTGATTTTTTACGTGCTAGTGAAATATATATTTGAACTAAGTAAGTGTAATTGAGTAGGTGATCACGTAATTAAGTGATATAGAGTGTGAATTTATTCTTCTCCAGATTTTTTTTTAAATCGATACTTTTTTCTACCCCCTGTGTCAAAATGGATACTTAGAGCTCATTAGATACTTAATTTGTCAAACAAACTCTACGAATTTAGGCAGTAAACACGACGTATATTGAAGGGCACTAGATTTACTAGCAAGATTTGAGGTCAACCAAAACTGGGGGTAGCATTATTTAGTATTCAAATATGCTGCATGTTATAGCACCGTTATGGAGTTTTCGATATACAATATACCTTGTAGCATGGGAAATAAAGTATTTTATGATTAGTAAACACGTAGCGTATGGCGGGTGGCAGTTTTGTCATTAATGATGCATTGTAAATACAGGTAGGAGTGTTTAGTTTACTTTCCACATTAATATCCGATATAATCAATTATCGATATCAAGTTGTGAATGCAGGATGGGAAACGAAACATGCTTTGGCCGACTGTTTACCTTATGGAATTTTAAGAAATCCTAAATATTATATCAACCTGAATCCCATATGTGCGTTACAAATTTAGCGACTATGGGACATTCTGTTCTAAGAAATAGTCCATACAAAACATACTAGTGGTGCTTCAGCGGTAAACTGCACGAGCGTTAGGAATCTGTTAGCTGCTCGGGTGCACAGCGACTATGAGATTTTTAACACCAAATTTGTACAGAACATTTTGCAAGAATCAATACATTTGTTTCTGTGATTATCGTGTTTTAAGTTGTTAAAAATAAGTTAACAATGTTGGCCATACCGCAAACCTCGTAAAGATAAATGATTTAGTCTTGTTAAAATTATATTACAATATATTTGTTAAGTATAAACGAGTTTATTAGTATATATTAATGGTTTTTAAGACCAAACATTGGATATTTTGGACAGTGGCAGATTTATTTACAGATACAATAGAATTACATTGAGGTATGGTACATGCAGAGAATATACGAAATGAGATCCCTGAGGTGTATGTGTGTTAAACAAGTAGGATGGCCACTGTGTAAGACATTCGACTATCTATCCGGAGATCGCGGGTTCAAATCCCAAAAAAAGGCAAAATAATTTTTATTTCTTTAATTTGCGTAATTTAACAAATTTATTAACTTAAAATAATATACAATATATTTATGGCACGTTCCAGAGAGAAATATACTTTCAGTATCGCTCTGGTGAAAGACCACCATTTAGAATTAAAATCTCCTTGAAATAGCTTTAGCCGTGTTTGGTGACCACATCTGAATAATCAGGTACTTCCCCACCTTCTAACCTATCGCATTCTTCTTCAAACTCCCTTCAGACCCTCAACATACCCCAATTGGGGATGCCAAAGTCTCATAGGTTCTATTCAAATAAAAAGGACCGCATTAAGAATTGTATAATACCTACGATAATAATGCAAGGCCATATTAAGCATACCTAATGAACAAGTAGAAGAAAAGGACGCCTAGATGGCTTTGACACGTAGAAGGGGTGGACGAAGAATGGAGAGAAAAATATGACAGCAAGAGAATTGTAGAAGTCAGCGATCAAGTGAATTAAACGTCAAAAGGATATCATGTCATTACATTACATGCCAAAAAGGAGTATGTATGAGACGATGTATGAATGATAATGCAGCAAGGAGAGTTTGTCTATTAACTCCCTATCCCTGCGGTGGAAAAACGTGATGGACAGTGTGTTAATTATATTTCCAAACTTGTGGGACAGAATATATCTCATTTGTACAATAAAACTAGCGTCATAAAAAATTAAAATAATCTATACCGTCGGCGTCGTATTTCATGTTTGAAATATCTCAGCATTATTCTGACTTGTAAAACTTTCACAAAACAATTATCAAATCACATTTCCCGAACAATATTTGCCGGTTGTCAAAACTCGCAAAATCACCCGCTGAATTATACCCGCTCAACATTTTATAACAAGTCAATTACAAAACTTCGTCGAAAAACTTTGGAGTCACGCGAATTTTATACCGCAAGAAAAAATCACGTTTTTTATTACTTAAGAAAAAAACAACACGCGTATTTTATTTCATTAGAAAAAAATCAAGCTTGTGTTCGAATAAAAACCGGCGTCAAAAAATACGGCGTTAGAAATTCAAATCGAAAGATTACAGGCACGACCTCCCGGCTCTAGAGCTGTCAACCTACTGAACCGGTGAAGTGAACCCAGAAAAACAGGGTGTAAGAAAAATGTATTATAGTATTGCGGACGCCATTAAACGAGGAATAGAAAGAGACAAATGAGCGCGAAAGCCGATTTCCCAGCGCGGGAAATTCAGAAATATATATTTTTTAAACTAGCGAATTTATTCTAGGATTCTTTTGTTTCGTTTGCGTCCTTTATTTCCCCGCCGCTTCAAATAATACATCGATCTGTGAATATGAAATGAGCCACTGTTTTGTTTTAGGGATAAGCCGCTTAAGTCCTTCGTATCAAAATATATATACATATTTTGATGAAATTCAGACGGTATCGTTGGACTTTCGCATTTAAACGACAAGCATTTACTGCCAGGGAAATTGGTTTTCACGCCCTTCAGAAAGCAAATATTTTAAATAAACATTTTAGCATAATGTTTTCCCTTGAAAATCATACTTTTCTTTTCTTCGTGTTTATTTCAAAGAACTCCAAAATATTTTTTCTATAGGCTATTATTTTTTATTAAATATTATACTTTGAAGATTTTTTCTTCAATGTTTTTAATGTGGTCTATCTATACCTTTAGAAGAAGAAAAACAGTTGTCAAGCACAAAAATACACCAGTTGTCTAAAAATATTCCGAGTTGACATTGATTCCACCCAGACGTAGTGTGTTCAATTCCTCGGCTGGCTAAGTCCTCCATCACAACACAAGCAACATTTTCCGCTTACTGTGGTGGTAGTAGGAGATTTTCAAATATTGTCAGGTTATTCGTAACCCGGGAATGTTTGTCTTTCTTTAAAAAAAAAAAAATAAAATATATATACAGGGTGTCCGGAAACTCGTAGTACAAGCGGGAAACTGGTGAATCTACATCACATTTGGAGTCGATTTTGTGGTATATTTTTTTTTTATTTGAGCTTTCGTTATCGAGTAAATCGAGTATGAAGTTGATTTTTTTTTTTTTTTTTTTAATCAAATTCTTATAAATTATTACTGAAGATCAAAGTACCCAACTAATTAAAACTATTTGAAAGTAAAACAAATGAAGAAACTCGGATTCGAAGCATTATTTTGAAATCACCCTTCATTTAACCCGGTGTAATCATAAAATATTTCTGCTCTGCAGGGTTAAAACATCTGTTATTCAACCCTAAACACCAGAAAAAACTTTAACCCTAAAATAGCCGAAAAATATTTTTTTTTGGTTTTTTTTTTTTTTTTTTGAAAATGCTCAAATCAAAAAACTTTATGTTTTTTTGGGTTCCCCATGTGGTGTAGATTCTCCAGTTTCCCGCTTGTACTACGAGTTTCCGGACACCGTGTATATATATATATTAAAATGAAAAAATAAATGTTTTTTATGATAAATATATTAATTCGTTATCCACTATCGCTATTCACGGTATGTAATATAATAACATTGTTACAGATAAATCGGCGTTTATCGAAATTTTTACGTTTACGTTTTCACACAAAAAAAAAGAAAACAACAATATTAGTAATTAGGTACCATAATTATTTTTCTATGTAATGCTTTACATTACCTACCTCACAAAGTCTAACCTGGTCTGAGTTAAGTGACAGGAAAGTATAGTAAAAATATTTCATTGCAATGTTATTGACAGATTTAGGAAATGTTAAATTTTAGATAAATATTGATGTAGAAAGTTATAAAGTATGTAGCGTTTAAGAGGAAGCTACAAGCCAAAAATGTTTATATTCTTGGTATACCTTATATCTTAGGTAATAGGCATTAAAATCGCTTGACAAACGGAGTCTACAAACGTTCGATTTCAAGCAAAAAACTGGTTTTTATTTATTTTGTAAATAATTTTATAAGAAAGCAAAAAAGTTAATCAAATGAAACTGTCACAGATAATCTTAGCTATAATACTGTACTTTTTAAAAGTTGTTTCCTTTGTGCGTTCATATATTTCTTTTGAAAAAAAATTTTTTTTAGTAGTTTGGATTTGTATTTTTTATTGAATAATTTATATATTTATTTGTATTCTACTCAAGCGAAGCGATAGGAAAACCTTCAATTTATCTAAAGCATATTTTTTTATATTCATAATGTACACCAATTCGTTATAAAGATTAATCAAAATAGTGATTTTGCATTAAGCTTCGCTTTAAAAGAAGAAGAAAAACATAACATTTTAAAACACGTGATTACGTGACACGTAAAGTAAAAGGGCGACGATTATGTAATATAAAAATAAATAAAAATTAAATTAAGCACGGATAATTTTTTATTGTGTAAAACTCGTGTTATATTTAGTAATTTGTGATGGTTGAAGAAGCCAGGAACGCCCTAGGAGGACACGGCACGATCAAGTTAATGTTAGCTCAGAATAACAGAAGAGTATGTATGAGGCGATTATGAATATGAATGAAGCAAGGAGTGTGAGCCGAGACAGAGTTGTGTGGCAGTCTGATCTCTCTGCCTGCCCCTGCTGAGAAACGGAGTGATAGCATTTATAACTAATTTATTTTTGATCGGATTAGTTTCATCTTGTAAAGGCATATTCAAATTGTTCTAATCTTTATCATTATGAGTATATATGTACCTACCTAGTACTTTTAAATTAGAATGCTACCCAAGCAGTAGTTAATATTATGTTTAATTGAATATTTTATTTTATTTCTTCTCTTTGTTATTCATATTTATAAAAAAATATGTTAGTAGGCTTAGGCACCAGTTAAAAGTACATATATCTATTATTTCATTATTATTTTAATACTATACTTATCAAACAATTTATCAAAATGTTAATACTCATCCTAATTTGACTCTCCTAAACGGGAATCCTCCTAGTTGGGCAGTCAAAACATTTCTTAAATAATGTATATAAATGTATGATCTTTTACTAAATAATAAAATAAAAATTATAAATTACAGCTACTACGAATCAATAAAAAAACGCACAATGATTTTTTTTACATTACAAAGAATATTCAGAATTCTTCGTTCAAAGATAAATAGCATTTCAGTACGTCAGCGTCTGCGAGCAATTTTCACAAATTCCAAAAATTTCCTGTTTTATAATGTTTTTTTTTTCATTGTATTCTTGGATCAAAGGAGTGTTTATGGGAAACGAAAAGAGAAGCAAGCTTATTTTTTTTTCTCCGAATCCCCCTGAGTCAGGGGTGGAATTCATAATATCCAGAATGCGAGTCGTATCAGGCAGGCAAGACAGGGCTATAATTTTGCTAATCAGTTATCTACGCGTAGAGACGGCACTTAGTGAACACAAATCTTAATTCAACTACGCCGAATTATGCAAATAAATCAATTTTTTATTTTCTATCTTTGTAATGTTACTATCAGGCTTCACTCGAATTTCAATACATTTAAAAAATATATATTTATAAACACTTTGATGTAGACTGTAGGCAATAAGAATCATAGAAATTAAAATTTCCTATAGAACTTACCAACATTCTTTTTCTTTTTGTTATTTCCGTCTTTCGATAATGTTATAGTAAATTATATACAAATCTACTGATAGTATTTTTTACTCCTAATTAGCATCACACTTACCTTTACCTTATCTTCCAAACAAATAATTCAACTTTTGCTATCTGAAAACTACATTAAAACGTTTGAATTTCGAAAAAAATTGTACACCGTTTTCACTTGTACTATCATGAAGAATCGCCTCCCGAAGTTAGTGCACTTTACCCCCGTACACTTTGTATATTCGAATAATTGAAAAATATGTAACAAACAATATGGTGGCTTGTTTTTTAAAAAAACAAAATGGCATGCTTCCATAGCTCATGAAGAAATGACGTTGCGAGTTAAATTAGGTTAGGTTAGAACTCCGGAGAGAATAAACTGTGCCAATTTCATCACGTCAAAACTAAACCTAAGAAGTATTTAATAAATAAACAGATTTTAGTTGATATCATAATATGCGATCGCTTTGAAACCATTTTGGTTTCAAAGTTCGTAAAATTAAATCATTATTACTAGCCCTCACACACCCCACCGAAGTGCATTGGGGGGGGGGTCACAGATAACCGTGTTAGCCGCTAATCGTTCAAACTAAAATAAAATGTCCACTGAAAACTGCACTGGGAATAGGTAAATACTTGAACAGTTTCCACGGCATCGTGCCACGGCCTGCTTTGCGTCAAATTACTTGCGCTCTATAACTTTAAAATGTGAGCACATTCGCGTTTTTTAATAGGGCATTAGTGAAGCGCAGAGGCTTCCAATCTATGGGTCGTGTAAAGCTCTCAAACTCATCTAATCTTCAGTGAATCAAGTTGCATAAAAATTAGCTACAACGATGCCAACAATGTTTCATTACTGACGTTCTTAATTTAAAATAAATATTTTAAATATAAATGAGATTTGCTTAAGTAATAAAGAGCTCTCCTGATTGTATAAAACAACAAAAGAGAGTAAATAGAAGCTAAGGACATGTGTACATAACAAAGCAAACAATGAAATCCTGTTAAGTAATACAATTGGAATGATAAAAATTATATTTTTATATTTTCCAAAAAAATTCCATGCTTACACTTTATGTACGAGTAAGCTCCGAACAAAAACGCATATCTAGCTTCACTGTCAATTGCACCTATTAACATAGCTTCACAGCACGTGTTCCATTTTAAGGCCCAAAAAACCCTGCGCAAAAATGCAAAGCTCCATTATTTTTTTTAATTGCTTTATTCTCCAGTTTTCAACAAAAACGCATGACTTCATTGCTTTGTGCAAGTTCAAGGATTTTTTTTCTAGTTTCCGGTACTCCAGATTCAAGCTCTGCTCTGAAGCCAAAATTCAAAACATTTGAGTGGCGATATATTTTTTTGTTAAAAAGGCGTGAATCGGAGTGCCGGTGTCGCCGTTTGAGAGCTCGCGAAGAGCGTTGAATATTTCGCAGGAGGGCCGCAGCCCATGAAATGAGAATGTTCCCTAAAACCGTAAAAACTAAAGTACCGGCCACACCACCACATTATGTGTCGTGTGTTGTGTGCCAAGCACTAAAAGAAAACTGACGCTGAAACGACGCCGCAGCGACATTGTGTATCTAAGAGATAAACGGAAAGAAGTGCGTTGTGGGTGTGTCTTGTATACCCAAAGTAAGGACAATTTTCTATATTAACACACTTCCGGCGGGAAGGGTAATCCTACCTTTTTCGCCAGTTGATGGCGGAAAAGGCATTGCTGTCCGATAATTTTATATAAATCTCTTTGTAAAGGTCCATATGTATACGAGGGGGTACCCAAAAGAAAACGAACGGATGTTACGGGGGGCTAAGCTTTTGTAGTACCTACCGGATTCCGCCGGTAGAACCGTGTACAGTTCCATTTTCCCAGTATGCCAAGCACTGGCTGGAGAAATCATCGTTTCGGCTAGTGAGAAGTTTTCGATGATGGTTATTTTGTGTGATCCTCGTTTTTGCGATGGCTGCTTTCGTAAACAGAGTTAAAAATAACCCAAACTTTTTAATGTATCATTTTCTTGTAATTATTACAATCACGACGTTCAGTACATATTCCCAAAATACGCAACAAAATATGGACTAAAATCTTGATAAATAGATAATTTGTACAGCGTCGTTTTTTGGAATAATCACCTAAAAGGCGCAAATAATACGTTAAACATTTTGAAAATGGTTGTGCAATGTGCATTTCTATAATAAGTTTAATAATATCATTTAAATAAATCATATATTGGGAATATAATTATGTGTAAAATATACTGTACTGTATATATTATGTTCCCACAATGATTATCAATATTACACAGAGTCAGTAAAACTACTTTACTTTGTGAGATCTCAGCTAGAATATACATCTCATATATGGTCACCTATTTATACTTATAACTTACACTGCTTGGAGAAAGTACAAATATATTTGTATTTAATTATTGAAGACAATATAAGCAATTCTTAAACGAAAATTAGAAACAGAAAAATTAGAAAAAGATACAGTCGTTATCTAGGACTTGAACCCAGGACCCTCGCCTCGCCGGGACGCTGCTATACCACTGAGCTAATGGGACCCTATCTCTTTCAGTCTTATTTATTTCTTCAGGATCCAGGACTCGTTGGCTGAGCGGCGCCCCGACAAGGCGAGATTAAAAAAAAAAACAAATATATATATATAAAATAGATATGTTAAAACAACATGTTACGAAACATTAATGTCTGATCTAAAACTACTACTACTTTCTACCCGGAGAACAATTCGATATTTTCATAGTTTTTAAAATACTGACATGTTTTTTTCTAAACGGCCTACAGGTGAAAGCGAGAAAAATGTTGCGAAAAAGGCAAAGACCAGTAAGGATATCTAATTTATTTATTTACATTCTCTTTTTTGTTTTTGTACAATAAATATTTGTCATTTATAAATAGATACGTCTTTATTATTCAAAACCACGTAACCAAAATAACTGGGGTGACATTTTGGGGGTTGGAACGGATTAATGGTACTCTAATTGTTTTGTATGCGGAAATCTGCATCGATATACGAGTAATTCAAGATACGAGCAAGGTTGCGGAACGAATTAAACTCGTATGTCGAGGTACCACTGTAACTTCATTGACTGCCCTCAAATGTGTTCCATTTTTCCACGTTCATTTATTCTGTGAAAGTCCTATTCATGTTTTGTTGTGATTTCATTAACCCTTTCATCCCCAGTGTTAATTCAAATTAACATGAACTTTGTGAATTTTTTTACCGTAACGGTAGCGATTTAGAAAAGCTATGTTTTCGTTTTCTTATAGTTTGTAGTCTTTTCTGTGGCGTCTATTTTTTCCGCTCGGTTGAAATCCTTATCCCCGCCACAACAACGCCACATATTTTGACATTTGCTGATTGTGAATTTCATCGAATTTCTGCCGTCATTGATTACTTAATTTAAGGTGAGATATCAATATTTTATACTCGAATTACAAATATTTTAACGCATTAAGATGTCTTCTATGATAATAACATCAGTTCAATTCACTGATCACAGTCATTTCCCAGAATATTGTAAATGAATTTCAATGTTCATTCAAATTAACACTAGTAGAGACGGACATGTTTTCGACTAGTATGGCGAAGTTTTAAAGATTTATTATCCTAGATTTTTTTTATTTATGAATGAATTTTAAAATGTATTTTGTTTGTACCTTAGAGATTATCACTACATTGTCAATGTGCATTTTTGACACGAAACAGTTATTTGTATTACTTTTTTGTTATGTTTATTTTACGTTACTATTTAAAAAATAACCTCTGACGCCCAATGTTAATCCAAATTAACATAGAAAAATTTCTAAAAAAAAAAAACATTAAATGCCAAAAATTTTTAAATAATTTTCTGAGGTATTATCAAGCATTACATATTTTATATGTGTGGAAACAATAATGCGGGTGTGAAAGGGTTAAAGGCTAGTTGCTTGACAGAACTGAAATAATAACAGAACTTGAAAATTAACCTGAATTTTTCAAATTCTCTTGAACAACCCGTCCCAAGTATTCATATCACTCCCCACTAGCGCGAGTTCACCAAACTGCCAATACATATACAGACCTTTTCGATCTATTCAAAACCTCTCAGTCTTGCATCAAAGCAAAAATAATTAGTTGTGAAAGAAACTGATATGTATCCCTGTATTATGTTTCTAACATGATTAAGTATTATTTATCGTACCTATAATCGTACCTATACACTAATATTTTTACATGGAAGATTATTTATTTTCCCTTACAAACAATTAATCTTTTTTACCTGAAAACTACATTAAAACATTAGAATTTCGAAAAAAATAAAATCTTTTTTACTTCTCAAATCATGTAGGATCGCTCCCCGAAGTTAGCGCACTTTACCCCCAGATACTCTGTATAATATATTTTATGCATTATGTACACGGAGAAATCATTCGTAATCCGCTTAAAAACGGGATTGCAGGACCTTAACGAATGAATTAATAGGTTTCCTGATAAACTTTTAGTAAAATACCAATGTATTGTGAAGATGTCGGAACAAGTGTTCTTAAAAAACCCAACATTTTCGCATTTCGTTTTATTATGAATTTACTCAAAGTTTATCAGGAAGCAGCCTGCAGTCCTGTTTTTAACCGGATTACCATAAATTTTAAGAAATTTTTAATAAATCAGCAATACTCATTTTTCTCCTTGCAAAATTTCGACTTGTATTATGTTTGTAAAAGCCCTGCGGGCTTTCTATAAATGAATAAAGTTTTTCAATAACATATCTGCCCTGATGATGGACACTGCAATGCTGTCCGAAACGTTGGCTAAAGAAGGAGTTAGCGCAACACGGCATAACACCCCAAAAACAAATAACAAAAAAACTTTTGGCCGTGAAAATCTTTAAAAAAAAAATATCAAAAATCTTAAATCATATAATGAATAAAGTGTTTCAATATCATATAATATAATGACCTGTCTGGGTCACAGGAGTCGAAAGGACTAGTGTAAACGGGTTTCTTTAAAAATGGCACAGATTACACTTCTAGGGGTTTTCTGTTCAGTGATCTAAGGGCTGTGCGTGGAAAACCATTTTGGCGGAAAACCTTTATCGTCAGGTGAGGAATGAGGACCAACCTATATGACCATTGTTTAACCTATTCGATATAGTAAATTTACATACCTATTATAGCAAGACTTATCCAACACTTACAGTTTACCAACCTTATCCATTCCTATCTCCTTCCCCTCCCTTAACCCTTCAGCCTCACAACCTTCCCTAATCCCATAGTCTCACATACTCCTGCGCGGTGTTCACTTTTTTCTCCATTAACGCATTCTTAGTTGAATTAGAATATTCATAAATACCTCCAGAAATGTGTAGTTTTGTTAAGTCAGTATCAAGACTATCTCAAAATGCGTTTCCCGTCATCCACATAATGCTGATGATAACACGTTGCTAAGAAACATGCTTGCTACAATAAAAGACATCCAAGACTGAGAAATCCATTATTATACAACCGCAATCAAAATAGAACTCTCGATTTAACTTCTCTTTTACTTCCTTCCTTCGTCCCGTTATCCTATTATTATTATTTCACAATTCGGGCGGTGGGTATGGGTACGGAATGACATAGGTCACCCCAAAAGGTTCATTACGTTTGGTGACTTAGCAGGGGTGCACGGGTTCATCGGCTGAGACGTGTTCAGGTCGGCGATTTTTATTTTTTTTTTATTTTTTTTTTTTTTTATAGTGAATACCTCACAAGAGTCCCAACTGCTCCCGTCTGGAGCCAGTGAGACTATGGCATCCCCAATTGGGGGATGTTGTGAGGCTGAAGGTAAGTGGGGAAGGGAAAGAGGAAGGTGGGGAAGTACCTGGCTATTCAGATCTAGTCACTAAACACGGCTAAAGCCATTTGGAGCAACGTTTCAATTCTGAATGGTGGTCTTACACCAGGGCGATACTGGTAGTATCTTCCAATCTGGAACGTGCCGCAAATATACTATATATTATTTTAGTTAATTAATTGTGAAATAACACAAATTAATCAAATAAAATTTATTTGCGCACGCCGGGTTCGAACCCGCGACCTTCGGAATGGCAGTCCAATGCGTTACCACTGGACTATGCCGGCCGTCAAACATACACCTGCATACGCCGCGATACACCTGCCCACCAGCTGCGGGGTGGGCTGGATCGGGAGAGGCCGGTTTGACCTCTCCAGCAGGTCTCTCTCGACCCATCGTTTTCCACCGCAGCGGGAGAGTTCGATTCATACGTCCGTCACTCCTGAACACACTGACCCGTAGATTCCAACCTACCCCTCATATATTTATCCTTCCTAGAACTTCGTCTCCTTGCTTTCTTTAAAAAGACCCTCCACACAAAATTCCCAATGGTGACATGGGCCCTCCTGTGAAAAATCACGGGATATTATAATTGTGGTATTGATTATTGCACGGTAGCTATCAAATGCAGACCCTCAATCACGAAAATCACGAAATCTTACTTTACTCGTCAACGGTCAACCACAAGAAATGTAAACAAAAGAAATACAAAATTAAATATTTCTCTGGTAGAAAAATATTAAATTACAGGTAAGTACTTTATAAAGGACATAATGTAATTGTAAGGAATTAAAAGGTAGACAGGTGTCCCGGGTAAAAGGCACTAACTTCGGGTGGAGTGTGATTTTACATGATTTTAGAAGTAGAAAAGATAACAACTTTTTCGGAAATCCCAACGTTTAAAGGCAGTTTTTAGGTATGAAAGTTGAATTTTTTGTATGGGAAAATAATAATTCGTCTATGGAAAAAATTGCTGCAGAATAATAATCAAGAAAAAAATATTCACGATAATATACTAATTTATAGCCAGGTACTTTATGGCTGTCTGAATTATTGACAAATCAGTTCCAATTTTGTCAAAACGACACTTGAATTTAAAATAAATCTAAGTTCATAGATTGAACCAGAGTTACAATTACAGACACACAATCGAAATTAGTATTTCTGACGATGTATGTTAATTTGAACATCAGCTGTTAATTTTCCTATAAATAAAATAAAAAAGAAGCTCTTCCCAACCCTCCATGGAGAAAAATGATCCTGTGAAAAGGGTGATAGCATGCCAATTTCCTGATAAAAAATTAGTCATTCAGAATATATCGAGAACATGTGATTTTTTCCTAATAAATATGACATAATACGAAAATATCGGTACATCAATATCAATATTTGTATGAACACGTGTTCCAGCGTCATCATAAAACATTTGCTTTTAACTGATACTTTGTTAGGAACTGTTCATTCGTTAAAGGCCTGCAGTCCCGTTTTTAACAGGAAAACGAAAAACTTTACCATATTTTAAAGAAATGAACATTATTTTATATCAGTAAGTTTCTTCAATGTCCTCTTACATTTCTTATTACGCTCTCACAATGTTTTATCCCAATACAACATTCCTCAAGCTCCGGGTAATGAAACTCGCGTGGTATCACAAACAAACAAAAAAAACATTTAATTGATTTATCTTGTACACGAGTATACTAACATATGTCTCAACGTATTATATCGAGCATGAAGACTGAACACGGGTTCGCTGGCTCGCTATAATTCTGCAAACTATATCCTGGAAATGATCCCCTAATGGCGGATCGATTCCACCTGTCAAAAGCATCCCCTTTCATCCGGGGGTGCCTTTATTCCCGCAATGGGTGTGCCATTCAATTTTTTGCTTCTAAGGGAAGTCAAACCGTTGTGAAGATGGCCACGATTCGTAACAATGGAATGATGTCTTTGTATGGAATATACTAAAACAATGAGTGCCGTTTTGCTCGACCTCGCTAAAAGCAACAATTGTGGGGATGATTGTGTCATTGTTTTGTAGAGTCGGCAAATTAGCACTTTTTATGAAAATGCATTGATTGTAATTAAACTTGTACATAAAAATAAGAGGGTCCCGGTATGGGTTTGTTCTTGAAATAAATCTACAGTTTTAATACGACTTGATGAAATTTTGCACACATCACGTTCAAAATAAGAGGAAAATTAATATCCGGGCAATGCTGGGGCCTTCAGCTAGTCTGCCACACATAACACTTCAGAGCGGCGGTATCACGCGCCACTCCACGCCGCGCGAAAAAGTAAAGTCCTAAAGTAAGGTAACGGTTTACAGCGAAGTCCATTGTGAGACTTTTCTGCGCGGCGGCCGGAGTGTACGTGTGGCAGAGCTTAATAACGTTTTCATTCGGTTGAACTTTATTCTGTCCTGCGTCATTCTTTAAGTTTTTCCTGTGTAATTTTTACATAACTAAAATCAAAATTATTAATTTATTATATAAAATACTCGTATATTCCATACGACTGAAAAGATTTCTGTTTCTTACAACTAACCTAGATAAAAAAAATAAAAAGCACATACGAGTTAGAACCTGTAATTGTTTGTTTAATTGCATATTTCAACGTAGAACGTAAGAATTCCTTCGAGAATTTTCTTGGCCATTCTCTGAAATCGGTGCAGATCGTTAAGCAAGTTAAGGGTAGGTAGTACGTGAAGAATCGTCCGCCCTTAGTATTAAATCGCCCTTCGGGTCGCAATTAACGGGGAACCTTTGGTATCATATTACCGCCATAGGCTCTATGGGCAGGGCGGACTGAGTAATGACTGGTAGATGCCTGAAACTTGAGATTTTAAACAAATAAAGAGACATTTGTCTCTAACTTTTCTTTGAAAACTTTACAATGTTTTCAATGCGGTTCTGAAAATCGGGTAACAAGAAAATTATAACTTTTGGTTTTACGAGGTCAGAGATATCACGGAGGTTGCGTGAATTAATGTGTGGAATTTCTAGCGACGACAATTCTTGGAACGTTTTCTCGACAAAAAAAGGTTCCAGAAGCGAGATTTTTTCTGATACTTTTTTTTCGAGACCGTTATCCATTTTGGTCCTAAATCATGTCCTTATCTTGTTTGGGTTTAGAAAAACACCACTTTGTAGCATTGCCATATTATATAATATAAAATCATTCATTTAGCACGTAACCTACGAACAATCTGGTGGCAAAAATATGCTTAAAATAATAACGACGCTAAAGTATTATGTCCTCGGTGGAAATGTTGGCCGACTTATAAAAGAATCATCCATGGAGTAAAATGCGATTTGATCAGGTGCTGAAAACGGAGACAAAATACTAAGAGATGTGAGGCTGATGATCTCCACTACTTTTAAATTAATTGACTGGGCGTAGCGAAGACCTCTTTTAACGTAACCGTTTTGCATTTCGTTTTTGTCTGTCTATAAATTTTTTTTTGTTCCGTCTCAAGATGGATTAGGAAAAAATATTTTTTCAAAGGTGAAATCGTCATGTTTATTTGGATTTTTTAGGTACTTACATGTCTAATGAAAGTTGTAAAAACGAGTTTTCACCGAGTTTCGACAATTTCTTATTTGAAATTTTCAAAAAATTTTACTAAAACTTATTTGTAGGTTTATAATTAGGTAGATAGGTATTAAAGTACGTCCATATACAAATTTTATGATTTCAGAGGAAATTTTTGTTTTGATTTATTTATTTTTTTTACTTTTTGGACGTAAGGTGTACTGTTCAGAAGCATGATATTTTTTCACTATTTCGAAATCGTTATAATTGGGAAAGATGATTCGTATATCAAAAATTAAAACTGTATAATATTTATTTTTTATATTGCCACTCTTGTACTCAGTATAATGTTTCGTGATTCGTGGTCCACAAACATTAAGGCGATGCCATACGTAGTAAGGCAAAATCATGTGTTTTTGGTTTGAAAATTTGGTCGCCTAGAAATGTTTCAGATGCTTTAATTAAATACTGCGAATAGAATACATCTTGGCCTTTGAAATAATGGAGTATTTTTTACATAAGTCTTTTTATAAGCCCAGAAAAAAATAGTTTAAAGGCCTATGAAAACTGCTTTAAAGTTCAAAATCTCCTACTTACGAACCCATTTTCGGTTATGATTTTATTGTATAATGTGGAAAATTAAGTTATTTATAAAATGATCGAAAAATATTTAAATATTTATGCCTGAACATCCACAAAATAAAATAAAAGGCACTTTTGGGCCATGTTTTTTTCTTGCATAAATCAAAACAGGCGGATGGTGTTAAGCGGGAATTTAAACCTTATCGCCATATACGTAAGGGTTGTTATTGATAGCGGCTCGATTTAAAATATTACACGACGTAGTGCATCGCCTTAAAACAATTATTATAGATCTCTCTGTGACTTGAGTGTGACGGAGTGTCATCTACAGAAAAATCAAAAACGAGCACTTTGAAGGTTGGAATAACGTCTGATTACATTTTCATTTGCCGGCTTTCAATATTCTCCTTAGTCCTAACTCCCTTACGTATTTTCGGTTGTCGGTTAACATGGCTAACAATATGTTTTCATGATGCCCAAAAAAAACTATTACGCTGGATTACTGAATCAATAATATCTTTTAAATCGGTTGACAAATAGGTTACAGTTCTATTGTTCATGTAAATGCCTCACATCGAAAATACATAATGGTTTGGCCCTAATATTGAACCACATGCATAAACTATTAATTCTTATTAATACAAATGTCGCTGAAGTAAACAAACTATCTGATGGTTTTCGTGAAGCCTAAGAACCCGATTCGCTGTAGTGAGTCAGCTGGAATATACAATTTTACCTGGATTTATTTTGACAAGTTTTCAGTGCAGAATCCGGAATCAATAGAATTACAAATTTTCAGTAGATACAGCTGATCTGTACTTAAAACCTCTTCATTTGTCACATTTGGCAATTCAGTTTAGTTTATTATTTTTAAAAACATTACAATATTATTCATTTTAATATAATTGTTCATAAAATACATTTAGTCATACAAATTCTTACATAAATATAAACAGTGTGTATATAACTATACTAGTAATAATAGAGCTTGCCTTTTAAAGGCAGCTTCTTTGATGCTAAAAATGTCGATATCCGAATTGATTCTGTTCAACAACAAGATTTCTCTCCCTACCGGATGTAATGTCACGCTATGTACATTGAATGACTTTAAATTCCACGACTTTAAATTCCACGACTTGAAATTCACCCTTGTTTAAAGATTTACAATAATTCCAGTGAAATTGTGCGGTCCAGTCGTGGTTTCATCGATGTATTCAATGAGATGTCGCAAAATGAGCTCGTTTGCATGTAACTGACAGACAATCCACTGTAAAGGCCGTTAGAGGTGTGATTCAAGACGCCGAATCAAGCCTCCATTGTACCCTGTATTGATTGCAATTCCGTCGCATCCAAGATCAACAAGCTTTTCAAAATCAATACCTTTCGAAGATAGTAATGAAATAATTTCATTGCTTATTGCTTCAGATTTTCCGGCCTGGTTCGTTTACTAAACTAACGTGTTCTTCAATTATTATTATCCTCAATATTTAAAGTTCTGCTTTATGTCCATCAAATATATACAACATTGATTAGAATCGATTATTAACGGCTTAGTAGTAAGAGCAGTTCTTTTCTTTATTCGGACTCGACGAATTTTACTCCTGTCCACAACGCAAGGTGTATCGTTCCGTGAAATGAAGCCAACATCTTTCAACACAGCAGAAACAATGGAAGCTCCTATTCTATCCGAAATACAATATCTGTCTAATGTTCTGGCCACAATAGGAAAGTCTTTCACCACAGCATGGCCAGTTTGATGTAGAATATTTTTAGTTGCGCTTTACTTTGTATTGTTTCTCGAGCAATTACAGATGAAGAATATTTTGAAAGTCTGAAGTTTATACTACAAGAAGTAGTAGCTTCAGTTAATCTGTCTTTGCACTTGAACTCATCACGATGACGTTTTCTTGTATTTTTTTTTTTTGTAGCCAGTATGTTGATCCAGTAGGAAATTTTGTTCTTTTATAGAAAATGTTCGGTTCTTTTCACACGAACAAAAGATGTGCATCTGCGTGTCGCTATATCAAAAGAAATCTTTGTTTTTTCTTTGAATTGTTGAAGACTTTGACGATAACTTCCAATATCCGACTTTAATAAGCTACAATACTTATTATAATACGTACACAATCGTCTAGAAATGCTTCTATGGTCTATAATGGGAATAGACACTCTATTCCGCAGATCGTCCAACATCAAAGAAACTTCTTGTTTTTTAGAATGGTGCACCCACAAAAAGCATCATAATACATCTTCACAAGTAGGAAAAACATAATTCATATTTATAATCACGTCCAGAGACGAATACCCAACAAGTGAGTTCACTTCTTAATATTGCCATCATATTCAACGTGGAAGAAAAGCAGACTTATTCCTCTGCAGCACACGAAAAAAAATGTAACGTCTGTTCTCATTCTCATTAGAAGGCCGATAGGCACTTTGATAAACAACGAACAGACAAAGGCCCAGCACAAACCCAGTTCCCTAAGTAGGGGTAGTCCTTGTCCGTATCGAGGGAATCCCAGTCCGCTAGATATGGTGGAAAATTCGTCAATATCAAATCATTGTGCTTGATACACGTTTGGGGTGATGTGTGGAGGGAATTATTTAACTGTTGCTACAGTTTAACTTTATAATTATATAACAGGTGAATGTATGAATAAATATAATTTAATTTATTTAATTACAAGCATTTTTGAGAATCGGGAAAGAATTATTTGTGTTTTCAATAATTTTATCAAAAAATCAAAGTGGTTGCGAGAGTACTAAATACAAATATAATTTTTATTATCTAAGATAATTACAAGATGGAGCACTAATCCCGCGTATGACGAATTGGATACTATGTAAACCAAAATTCTTCATACTAGGCCGCTCCACCCTACTGTTCATTACAGAACTACTAGTACTAGGAAATAGTTTTTAAGGAAGTCATAGGAGTAATAATAATATAATGAATTGTGAACCTCCAGGATCTTCTCCATCGGGTAAACCTGCACAAAAACCAAATAGTTGCACCAGTAAAAAACGAAAGAGCGATGACGTTATCATGTTATCGGATAAGGATCCACTAGAAAGGGTTACTAAGTACCGGATCCGGAAAGCGAGATAAGGGCAAGGGTAGAAATGGCGAGAAGATCTTTTAGCAAGATATCCTGCTTGATAAAGGACCGGGCACTGAAATTGTGCCGGAGCAAAGCAAAGCGCTACGGGAGCTTCTAAAGGTATAAAGAAAAGAATAATGACAAACTTAGACATATGCCACGAAGCAACAAGTGTTGCTTACCAAAGTTAGACGAAATGGTGATTACATGAAATGACTAGTGATAGGAGGTGGAGAATTTTGTAGCTGAAGGACATTTATTTGTTTATTTTTTTCCTACTCTGCTCATCTCACTAGGGAATTCCTGTGTCGAGACGAGCAGCTTTATATTATATTCAATATTATACACACATGGATCACATCGAATATGGGGCTCCTAAGGTGATTCATGACAGAAGCTACGGCATGGGCAATTTTTTACCATTTTCTTGAATAGATTCAACGAACCTATAGCTTTTATATTTTCACCGAGCATATTATAAAGTCACGGAGAAAAATAACGAGAAACCCTTTTGTCCAAAGGATGTTCTGGTATTCACCGGCTGATACAATAAAGAAGAACCCAATCTAGTGTTGCGCACTTGCTGTGATCTTTTGATTCATCAGCGGATGTTAAAGAGTTTAAGAGGAAAGGTTGCGCGGCCTTTTTCGGACAAAGCGTAATTTGGATTCGGCCAAAACATTTGACCAAACTTAAAATTATTTTTTTAATCAAACTATTTACTTTACTTAATTTTTATTCAAATTATAAAACACAGGTCATTAAAGAAATCAATTTTTCACATTTTTAGAGGTAACTTTGGTAATTATTTGTGAGTTAATGATATTTATATTTATTTTAATCTTGCCCTATCTAGTATGTAAATAAATAAATAGTTTTTTTTTTATTTTTTTTTTTTTATTAAAACACAAATAACATTAAAGAACATCTTAGGGCTTTAAAGGGAAACTGTGAATCAGAATTTGCGGATCATTTATTAAATAACGACCATACTTTCGATATTAATTCAGGTTTTAAAATACTACATTCTGGTTACAAGGTATCTCAAATCAATAATTTTGAAATCCTAGAAATAAGAAAACACGTGAATATGAAAGCAGATATTATTAATAAACAAAAAATTTTTATAAACCCCATTTTAAATATTTTCCCAATTACCCGGTCTTTCCCGTCTAATGACATTTTAATTCCTACTTTGAATAACCCTCCCCCACTCTTACCCCTCCCCGCTCCTTCTACCTCTTCTTTCTAGACCTAATTTTAATTATAACTTTAGTATACTTGTGCTCCTGATGAAGTGAACTTGGTTCATGAAACATGTTGAGATTTTGTATCGAAATAAAGTGATGTAAACAATGTTATTTGTGTTTTAATAAAAAATATATAATGCCATCACAAAGTGAAAAGCAGTTAGAAGAAGTTTTCTTCGAAAAATTAAATAAATAGTAAATACGAGTATAATGCTGATAAGCTTATTAACAACATGATAGTTGTCCTCTTCTGCTGATCACAATATATTCAAAAGCTGAAACGGACCAAGAATTGGCATTTAACGGGAACTTTTCAACTTTTGATATAAATATTTATATTTTTAATTAAACTTAAAAAAAAAACACAAAATTATAATTCAGGTTTTACAAATTAACTTCTGTTTTCTATTTATACTACTCTTCCATTAAAAGCATTTGATTGTGGATGGAAGAGGAGTGTACATCTAAGAATGTAAGGTTATGGTTACAAAGTTAAAAAAAATAATTGTTGTATTTGGAAAGAATATTATGAAATATTATATTATTGATATCTTTGTCATACGTGAATTTCCGGGAAACAGCTGGGCCTTATTATATTTGCTCATATAAAATGAGTTTTTTTAACCAAGTGAAATTTTCGTCGGCAGGAGTGCTTACAAGGCGTTGTGTATTCGCACTTTTTGCTTAATTTATTTTATATTTTGTGGAAACCAACAAATTAGAAGATGATGAAATTATGATCAACGCAAATACAACAAACTACAGTCCGCCTCGGAACAGGAATACCTAGTGAGGAGGACTGAGAACAAACTAAATCACTTTATATCTTTTTTTACTAAATATTGTATCTTTTTTTACTTTACTTTATATTGCCGTTAAATAAATAAAAAAATTAAAAAATAAAATGTGTCATAAAAAAAATGTGTCATAAAAAAAACTTATATTATGTTCAAAACCGGGAAATATGGGTCAATCCAATTTGATCCATTGTCAACAAGCGGAGGGATCAACTTGTGTTTCCAGCGCCTAAATAAGTACAAAATATTTTCAATCCCGCTTACTTATCCGTTTTGAACCGTGATTAATTTCGAGATCCGATTTAACATTTAAATTAGAAATTGAATTATGAACTCTCCCGGGTTGTTTAAAGTTAATCAAAAAGTTGTAAAGGTCCGACCAACAAGATTGGTTGATTCAGCCAAAGCGTTGGGTAACATGTAAGCAACCCAAAATAACAAACAAACAAACATTATAATTATTAATAAACAATGTTTGTTGATTCCCTTTTCATCGTTTTTTTTTTTAAATTATTGTACACATTTCATCACATCACCATCTCCTTCCACCTCCCACTTCTTCCAACCTCACAACATTCAACCAATAAGGTCGTCTTATAATGTCTAATTTTTTTTCGGTGAAAATATATTATATTTAAAGAATTAACAACGACGATAAAAATAGTTTTTCGATATCTCAAAAAAGTTCAGAGTTTTCAAAGGTAACTTGGGTAATGGTATCTTGTGACGTCTCACGAGACAAGATTCAGTTCAATTCATAATTGGAATATAAGTGCTGCAGTACCGCCGCGCAAGTACCGTGATGTTGCAAGCTTTTCGGCCAGCCGCAAATATCTACATTTTGGGATGAGAGGGGTATTTATATGTATATATATTTTATTTTTTTATTGTAATATATGGAATATAGATACATAAATATTTAACAATATTACATTTTAGATCATCATTGGTTATGTATACCTTATCAGAAAAGAGGAGTTCTGGAACCTGAAGGGAGCCACGATTCTTACATAGGTTATGTTGTAATAATATATTTGTATTGAATATAGATTTTCAATGTAATGTATGTATTCGTTTATTTGTTCTGATTGGTTGACAATACAGCGCAGTTCGGAAGGGAGATTATTGTAGTTTTTTATGGCTTGGTAAATATAATGGTTTTGCATTTGTGTTGTTTTAAAATTTGGTGTAATAAATTGATTTCCATTTCTCATTCGTCTGTAAAATTCTTGGTATTCTTTGTTATTTTTTTCTTTGCACATTTTTACAATGGAAGCTTGCTTAAAAATGCCATTGACATTTGGTACTGGAAATAATTTAAATAGTGATCCTGTTGAGAAGGTAGAATTTTTTTTAGTATTACTTTTATGATGATTCTTTGTGAAACTTTTACACAGTTTAAATTGTTTTTATAGGATCCTCCTCAGTCTATGATTCCGTGGATAAGCAAAGAGTCGACAAGGGCATAGTACACATTTTTGATTGTTTTCAAATTTAAGATATTTCTTATATAATATACAAGATGATGATACGCAGTATTCAATACTAATTGGTGGCAGGCGACGCAGTCATTCATTCACATTACCTCACATCTCAGACCTAATAATTCACACCTAGACCAGACCTAATAACTTACACCTTGTATATGGGTATCTCATAAAAAAATATTCTAAAATCGTGTCCTACCCAATACTACGAAAATAAAGGCCAATTAAACTTTATCATAAAATGTTTTTACCACGACTGGGATTTTTCTAAGATGCCATGGCAATTACAGACTCGTTGTGATTTGCCAAAACAGTATATAGGTATATAGAAAAGTAATCAATATTTTTCCATTAGAGGCTTCCTCTTTTCGTTTGTGATTGAAAGTGAATTCAAAACTAAGTCGCGGACATTAAAATAAAATCTTTGTTCGTTTTCCACAACAACAAAAAAACCTTGCCTCATATTTATTTCATTTTTTATATAGGAAGTTATATTTTGAAATATAAATAAAAATCAACACTTCCGCATTATTTTATAGAAGTACATGAACGATTTTTAATTCATTTTTGTATTGAACATGTCTGTTCATCTATCGATTGGTGAATGACAATGATACAAACTTCAATAAAACACTTTTACGTTCCTGATACAAAGAACTCCGATGAATTAAAAAACGTATTAAATTCTGTTGTGAAATCTATATTTGGTCGTACAAAGAAAATGATAATAAATAAATGGAAAATATGTAAACGAAAGGAATATTGAAAAAATAAGTAGAAATGTATGTTAGTAGATAATAAAATAAAATTAATTTTGAGTATATTGAGTCCCTTGTAATATAACGTAGTAGAAAACTGACTTAAGGCCTCGTAGTTCAAAGATGGTTTGAAAAAAGAGTTATGTAAATACGAATGTTAGAGGGAGCGCGCTAATATTAAAAAAAACGATTAAGCGAAAATGGTGAAAATATTTACTAAAACATGACTCTTTTGAAATAGAGCAAAAATATCTCGATAAATTCTTTAGTTGCATTTGAAGATACACTCATGCCTTTAACATATTAAATAACAGAACAAAACCTTTTTGTAATAATTTTTGGAGCTTACTTTGCGTTTTTTTCTATTGAGGGAATTTCATATAATTTACGTTTCGGCATAAAAAATGTATAGATATTATCTTCAAAAATAAGTTTTTTTTTGGAACTTAAAAACTTAAAGAATTAACGATAAACTTGTTAAAAATTCAGCGTTAGCCCGACAAGCCCGGTTAGTGTCATACTCGTAAAGGTTTGGACCTTTTAGCATCCTGTTCTCATCAAGGTGTTGCGAGTTCAATCCTCTTAAGTCCTCTAACATTGTACGAGGATATTTTTCATTTATAAGGATGGTAGTAGAATGAATTTTTAGAAATATTGTGAGGTTCTATAACCTAGGAATATTTGCATTTCCTTAAAAAAAACAAGCTGAAAACAATATTAGGAAGTAGTTAAGTTTTTATATAATGACGTGCTTTCAAATATGGAACATAATAAACAATAGAAACAAAGTATTTATGTAATGTATTTACATACTGAATTTGAACATCACATATATTATGTTTTGTACAGAAAGTATTTCTACGAAAACTCGAAATACGCAATTTCGTTACATACTCATTCGTATAAGGGTTTCCAACAGGCCTAATGAAATCCCAAATCTCTGATGATAACTGCGTCAAAGAGATCCGACAAAGAGGGAATTCCAAGAGTCAACAAAACTATGACAAGCCGATGTCGCAAAAGGCGCTAAAGCTCTCACAAATATTGAATAAATAAATTGTCAAACCAAAGCCCGACTTCCCCCATAAGCTCCTAACCCTACCACCCACCAGCCTAGAGGGAGCTTTGAGAGATAACTCCACTGCAGGCCGCAGAGGTTTAGCTATGAAAGCCAACAAAGCACGTTCGTTGTTTTATTATTAATATTTCTATTTCTGATGCTGACTTTCGTCATCTTTGAATTTTTACTATTAATATTTCTATTTCTGATGTTGACTTTCGTAATCTTTGAATTCGTGGTGGAATTCCATTATAATTTATTATCTACTTTTTATTTACGACTGTTACCGGTTTCAGCCTATCACAGCCATCATCAGACTGGTGGAATTTTTCCTTAAACTGTGGCATGTATATTATTCAAAGGGGTGGTAAACAACGATTCAATTAAATCATGTTAATCAGTTTATGTACAATATTAAAACAATTTAAATAAAATCATTGTTTACAACTCCTGATACCGATAAAATTGTACCAATCTGAAGATGGCTGTGAAAGGCTGAAAAAAAATAATAAAAGAATTAAATTGTTTTAATAAATTATTTTATGCTGATGTTTTTTGAAAATCAACACCTAATAAAAGCTATAAAAATATAATTAAATATGTTTTACATGGATAAAAAATAAAAACAAAACAAACGAAGCAAGATTTCTAAGTGTTAAAAATAGCGCGCGGAAGTAACACTGGGCATAAATACATATCACGCAGGTTAATTTACAAAATACTAAAATAAACTAAACAAACACGATATAATCCGTTTTTTAAATTGTTTGGGGTAATGTAACAAATCCTCTGTCTTTTTCTACGATCTTTGACCTATGGCTTGGGATAAATCCAGATTTCGTGGGTGGGTTTTAAACTCGGAAGGGATGAAATGTTCCAAAAAAAGGAACTATTTGTAAATCCTGAAGAACTTCCAACTTATAATATCGAAACAAAGGCGGATCTATAAAGTGTTCAAGAGTAAGGGTCAAATGATTTCCCAATTAACTTTAAAATAAACGTTCATTTTTTCACCCTAGCCGTCAGGGTATTTCGAGGATGGGCCTATAGTTTCATATTTCAAAAGCTTATATCTTCCGTTTTCAATGTTTGGTGTTTCCATGCCGTAGGTACAAAAGAACAAAGAAAACATATAAATTACCTATTTGGTTTTGAAATGAGAATATGGTTGGATCCTACCGGAATGTCATTTTTATCCAGTTCCCGCCTTTCCTTAACTATAACCAATAGGTGCAAGCTGTTTAAAATATGGAACATATGGAAAGAAAAATGTGTAAGTTCGAGTGCTTTTGTTTTTTTACCAAGTTAACACCGTATGTAGCCTACGAGAGCGGACGTGTTTTAACCGCTCCAGTTTGTTTAATCCTTTCAGAAGGTTTCCCTTGTTAAGAGATCGCTGAAAAATGTTCAGCATCCGTGTTTTATATAGTGCTTACCTTCTTATTTCACGAAATGCGCGTAACTTCTACCGTTTAGCCGGAATTTGCAATTATTATAGCATTTTAAACCGATTAAATTTTGAATGTGAACCTAGAACAAAGATTCTCAGTGCAGTCGAAGATTTTATACCTGACTCAAGTGTCAAGTGGTGTCGGGATTTACGGGACCTTTTCAACCGAGGATGTCTGCTTGGAGGACAGATAAGCCATATTTTGTTTAAAGTTTTAGTTTTTATTTTCTGTTTTTGTTTATGTCTTTTGTTACAGATGACACACATAAACTTAACTTTGACTTTGGTTCAAGATTTTGTTTATGATAGCCTGCGATAAGCGAGCCCTAAGGGTCTGAGACAGAGGTGTGAAATCGTCGGATCACGACAATAGAAAGAATTTTATTTTTTTTATTTTTTTTGCTGGATTTTATTTAGGTATTGGAGCCAGGAAGGAGTCTGAAAGGGTCGAGAGGATGCACTAGGTGGCATGAAAGGCTGTGAGGTGACTGGAGAGACTAGGGTAGACTAGGATGAGGTGATTTTGCACAGCGGTGCTGCCAAGGTCTTTTATCTATGTGAGGATGTTGTGTCGGCGCTCTTTATTGGCAGCAGACACATGTCAGCGCTATATTAGCGGCGGAAACATGCCTGAGCGGATGACGAGCCTCGTGCTGGCACAGTTGGTGGACGGGGTAGTCTCTCTCCCTGCAGCAGCTGGTACAGTTCCTTCGCTACCTAGGACTCTTGCAGCAGAGTCTCCATCTTCTGTCTTTGTCGAGCGTCACAGCGGTGCTGCCAAGGTTTGTCGTCTATGTGAGGATGTTGTGTCGGCGCTCTTTATTGGCAGCAGACACATGTCAGCGCTATATTGGCGGCAGACACATACCTGAACGGATGACGAACCTCGTGCTGGCACAGTTGGTCTAAATAACAAATGTAGATCCTAGGAAATAAACTGTACAGCGTCCTTGAGGTGATTTTTCACAAAAACGGCGCTCTACAAATTATCCAATTATTATTATTATTATTATTATTAAGAAAGAACTTGTACTATCATGGAAGCACGTTGTTGGTGTCATTTACTGTGAAGAAAAATAAAGTGTTCCTTTTTGTTGTTTATTGTTAATTACCTCGAGGTATCGCGCTCGGCTTTATTGTTGGACTGTCGTTAAAATAAACGAATAAACAAATGGTTGTGTTCGTCTGTCGTAATAATACGTTTCGTCGAGATATTAGCACGCAATAGCGACTCTAATTGTACAGCTCTATGGTCCTAACTTCTTCGTAGATGCTACCTTGGTAAGAAATTTTGGTTATCCTTTTCATACCATTCCTTGTTTATATACTACATCTACTTTCACCAAATTCCATCAAACACCAATTTGTTCTTTTTTGTTGGTTTTACAGCTCACTTATCAATTTGATGAAGGTAAAGCTGAACTTAAAGTTAGTTATTCAGTCACGATTACAGAAGAGTTTCTTCATTATAACGAATGCGCTTCAAGCCATCTCAATGAGAACATTTACTTTTTGCTTAAATGTAACATACTAAATTAGTATCTACTCTAGTAAAAAAAATATTATTTTTAAGGAGTCAAAATTTCGCACGAGACCAGGCCAGATATCGCTTCGAAACGTGAAAATCTCTGTTTGTCGAAGTGGCCTAACAACTTAAGATGAAATTGATAAATAGAGGTAATTGATAATAATTTGTCGAAAGGAAGCCTGCCCTGGAAAATTAAAAGCGCTGTTCAAAAACAGATGACAAAATTTTAATTTTATTTAAATTAATCCTGGCCTTTCGGCGAAGTGATAAATAAATAAATAACAAAACAACGAAAATTAGAAAGGCCTGTAAATTTAAAATTCAATGGAGGAAAGTTAAAGATCATATTTAGTTTCAGGGATAATTTCTTCTGAATATAATTTACCAGGTTAACATCATAGAAGCTGTAATCACTCTTATTTTAAATAAATATTATATATGAAATCCAGGGGTTCCCAAAGATTACTCGTGGGACGCATAAAATTTTGAAACGTTTTAATGTATGTTGTGAAGTTTTCCTTGCGTTAAATAAATTACTCATACTAAATAATAGCAGTAACGAACTCAACAGATCTCTTTAGTGAAATGAAAACTCATCTCTCCATAAAATCAAATCTATATATAAATTAAAAACCTAAAACCCTAGAGAGTAGTGCCTACCTACCAACTGAAATCCATAATATGTAATTAAAATGTTCTTCTTTGCATTTTTAATATTTTTATTCGTGACCTTGGTTTATCCCCGTAAATCTGAACAATATCATAACCTTTGTTAATATTTAAATACAATTTTTCGTTTAATTTACACCTTGCTTAATCTACGCGGATCGCTAAGCATTTTAAGCGTAGTGTCAAGTAATTTAAAGCTTCGGACAGCGTCCTTGGTTTGACAATTACAAAATTCGCAATACGAAAATTAGACAAGTGTTAACCCTTTAAATATCAGGAACCCAAATTCGTATGATGTTTGGAGACAAATTTGGTCTCCTAATAATTAAAGGGAATAATACAGAAATTAAAAGAACTAGGTATAAGTAAACATTCGTCGTTCAAGACTTATATTTTTATAAAGCGATTGATATCTGCTGCAAACCATTAACATCTAATCTAAAACTACCGATACTTTCTACCCGGAAAACTATTAATGATATTTTTATATTTTTTTAAATTACTGAACAAATTCATAGACTGCCCTTAAATGTTGACTGCTATAAATATCCGCGTCCCTGTTAAATCTACTTGACTCCATTATCTTTTCCACTGTGACAACCATAGCACTAACTATTCATATCACTCCCCGCTAGCGCGATTTCACAGACCTGCCAATACGTATAAAGACCTTTTCGATATAGCTTATTTAAAACCTCTCCGTCCTACATCAAAGCAAAAATAATTAGTTGAGAATATAACTGATATGATTCTGTATTCTGTATATAAAATGAAAAGCATTTATTGAATCGATATGTATTATGATTGTAAAAGCCCTACGGGCATTCAATGAATAAATAAAACCTGTAGGTATGTATGTTTTTTTTTAATATGCCTTCAAGCACTACTAAATATCAATAATTTTATGAATAATAATTAAAACGACATCTTCGTAAATTATGTGCTGGAGTAGTGAGCGGGTAACTTCAGATACAAATCGACAGAAGTGCGCTGTGGGCGTGTCCGTGCGCTTAAAGTGTGCTTAATTTGTCCTTACTGTTGAGGAGGTCAATAAACCAGTATCGGTACACACGAACTATTGCTTTATTTATAAGGAGCTATACCGTATTCATTGAACTCAAGAAATTAATGTCCGCCAATATACTGATTTATAGAATTCACCAGGTGACGACTAGCTATCGCCCGGATGGAGGAATTTCTCAAGATTGCTGACGAAGCCACCTAGTTCAACAGAGGGTGATGGAATTTGGTCTAGATTCTATGACACAATATTGGAGTCATATAATTCAGTAGTTAAGAACGTGATTTTATTCAGTCAATAAATATAATAATTAGTGGCATAATGTCAATAATTTAAACTGTTCAATGCGCATACATACAGACACACATACGCACACAAACACTAACATATACATTACCTGATAACATACCAAAGTTCATTCTTAAAGGTTGTTCTGACTTTTTTATTTTACCATTGTGTCATTTTTTTAACACTTGCTTAAAAACTGGATCTTTTCCGGATATATGGAAACTTACCAAAATAACCCCGATACATAAAAAGGGTGATAAATGCGATATCTGTAACTACCGGCCGGTTGCAATTCTTTGCTCTGTAGCGAAAATATTCGAAAAAATCCTTCATCGGTATTTGTACAGCCATGTCAAACCTCTTCTTGACGATCGTCAAAATGGGTTTAGACCCCAGATGTCAGTATCATCAAATCTACTATGCATTTCCGACTTACTATCAAGAACTCTCGACCAAGGAAATCAAGTAGATGTTACATACTTTGACCTTGAAAAGGCCTTTGACAAGATCGATATCGATGTCCTATTAAAAAAATAGCTACGTTTGGCTTTTCCAAAAAACTTTTATTACTTTTTGCTTCATACTTCACTAATCGCAAACAAAACGTTTTTTATAAAGGTTCTCGCTCTGCTGAATTCCTGGTTTTTTCTGGAGTCCCGCAAGGATCAATTCTTGGACCGCTATTATTTCTGTTGTTCATCAACGATATTGGCTCAATCATCACTCATTCCTCTTATTTATTGTTTGTTGATGACCTAAAACTCAACCGCATAATAAAAAATCTCGCTGACTGTGTCCTCCTACAAATCGATGTGAAATCTGTCGCAAACTGGGCAAAAATTAACTGCTTAAGCTTTAGTGCACCTAAATGCAATGAAGTCTCTTTCACAAGGGCAAAACAGATGATCATATTTGAATATTCAATTAACGATAACATTTTTCATCGCTTTAGTCAAATAAAAGATCTAGGGGTTACTTTTGACAGCAAAATGACATTCCACCAGCACACAAATGACTTATGCAACAGAGCATATAAACTGCTGGGCTTTGTCATTCGCAATTCACGCTCATTTCAAAACCCACTAACAATTAGGCTACTTTACAACTCACTGGTGCTAAGTGTACTGGAGTCGAATTTTATTATATGGCCCCATTTGAAGCACCCTATATTTTAAACATTGAAAGAGTTCATAAAAAATTCCTACGTTTTTTATTTTTACGCCTCTATGGAACATATTTTTTTATTTATTTTTTTATTTATTGCACAACAGATAGATTATCCAATTACTGTACAATTCTCAATTTATTTATATCCATATTTATATCCATCGAGATTTATTCTAGGTATGACTAACTACCATTCTCTAGAAACTCGTAGATGTTTCGCGTTGCTAAAATATTTCTTTCAATTAATCAATGGCCTCGTCTCTAACGGTGAGATTCTGGTGCAAATCAATTTATTTGTCCCAGAGTCTTACTCTCGGGCACGTCACCATAACATAATATGTTATATAATATTATTATATTGCCGATTGAGTCGTACAAATCTGTGCCCGAATTCGCCCGTGGGAAGAGCGATACGCTATTTAAATATATTAGATAAAAATTTCGACATATTCTTCGGAAAATTCAATGAATTTTTAAGGTTTTTGACGCTACATTCTCACTGTGAGAATGGTACTTTTAAAATTAGTTAGATAAAATATCTGTAATGTTGTAAAATTTTTTGTACACAAATAAAAAAAAAAAAAAAAAACAAAACAAAACAAATTACACACGTCACACGCACAAACACCAATTTACTACGCACGCCACCTGGTAATTAAGGAATGAACATACCACTTAGCAGACATTACAAGGAAACATATCATAGGTACGTACACAACATAAAATATCTTATTCCTGTATATTGTTTCATCTCTGTAAATCATGTACTGTTTGTTTCTATAATATAAAATAAAATTTAAAAAATACACTATACAATCGACGTATTGTCATTTCTCAACGCTCGGAAGGAATGAGACGGCTACTGTCAGCATAGTTCTTCCTAAGCATAAGTAAGGGAGCCACGAATATAGTCTGACTCCTATAAAGACTCCTGGTAAAACTGATCAAATATTTTCAACTACTGAATACATCTCTTGAACAGATTCTATTTTATTGGCGTGTCTAGGACATAGGTTAGGTTTCTTTCAAATCGGTATAGAACACATTTCTATTTTTTGCGTTCAGTGGTTTTAGGATATTTTAAAGCTCTTGACGTGACTTTTATCAAAGGGGCGCTAAGAAACTTATCCAAGCATTACTATTAACGTTAAATGAAACAATACTATATTCGGCATAGCAAGTGGTGTTTTTCACGTGAATTAAATTTTCCAAGATATACATATTCCTAGAAAACTTAAAAAATTATTGCACTTATTCGCACAATAAAAGCTGGAAGACTGGACTAATACTATCAGAATTGGGATGAGTGTGTACAACATTTGGCCGTACGTGACTTGCTACATATTGTATTAACTGGTGTATACGTGCACGTTCCCGAAAATTCCACTTCCCCACCGTACAGAGTACAGTCTACCCAGATCCCGGCACTACTGTATCTAGGTTATTATCCTTAAGGGCTGGAACCAGGATCCATAATAAAGACAAATAATATCCTTCATCCTTCCCGCCTTTGTTTTTTATCGCTTCTCTCGGATCCGCCGCTGAACAAAGAACGCAAAAAACACCCCTGAACATAGCGAGAATTTTGCATTGTCATACGAAAAATGAAAAAAATGAAAATATGGAGAGCGTCAGGCGAGCAGATCATCAAGGTTTATACAAGGTGACTGGTACGTGATGGGAAACATTATAAAGAACGTAGAGATAGTGTCAGGATGAAATTCACAAGCGGAAATTTCACGTACCAAAATTATTATATTATGGATGAAATTACATATGGAAGAAATTTCACACGAAATAAATTTTACGTACACACATAAATTTGACCAAATTTTGCAAAACCATCCAACCCATAAATTGGCAAGATAAGATATATGCGGAGTTAAAAAAATATTACATTACTATGTTAAATGGTAGAAGTTATATATATTTTTAAATATTACAATAGAGAAATTTTTTATTGTGTCTGGGTGTCATATTAAATATCATGATTATTTTGTAAATTAGGTTAAATTTCATAGGTTAGGTCGTTTCAGCAAATTTAAGAAATATTTATTTTCAAAGGCTTTGTATACTTTGGATGTTTTCAGAGAAAGTTTTCCGGTTCAGAGTCAAACACATCTTGCAAACAATATGGAATTTTTCTACAATATTTTATGTATGAAAATAATTTCAACATGAACAATTCTGAAAGTTATCAACCAACGTGGACGTACTTAATTTGAACTTTTGAGTTTGGTGTCTTCCGTAAATGAAAATATCACTACATATTGACGTGATCAAAAAGTCTTAACTTCAAAATTGTGGATTGGTTCTGCATAAAATGGTCTAATTATACAAAGAAAGAAATAAATCTCTTCACATATTCGAAACAGAACCGGATATTGTTCCATTCATTCTCACTTTTTAAAATTCACGTGCTTGACTCCCTAAACAGTACTTTCTGTGGTCTAGAAGTGAGAACCTAAGATCACATATTTGTTGGTTGTCCCTCTTTAAACAAAGATCATCTTGAGCTTCGAGCTATCTTCTCCATCAAGCCTTATTTTGTGAGGCTGAAGATAGTGGGGATGGGAAGGAGATGTGGAAGAGGAAGGTGGGGAAGTATATGGTATCCCGAAATTTCAAATTGTGATTTTTTTTCCATTGAAACAATTTTCTGAATACCCAGTTACATTTATATGCCATTTTTAGAAAGTAATATTTTAACGTTTGGTTTAAAGGAACAAGGTTGACGTGAACTTATTTCGCTTGTAAAATAAATATCTTGATTAATACGTTATTTAATATTTCGCTGTTTGTGGCAGCCACCACCCCTACGACATGGAAAAAGTTGTAATTAATTTTCTTGAAAGTTGAACCTATGTTCTTAATATGATTATTTGAATGCTATTTTATTAACTAGATAAATATAAGCCGTCCAAGTTTAGCAAACTTCTCCCAGGGTGAGTAGGGATACACGACCTACCTGAACTAACTTAGGCTCACTGAAAACTGCCTTGTACCCAAAGTGAAATATCTAGGTCACATCATCACCTACGATGGACCCAATATTTGCGGTCAAAGGCAGGTATGCCATCGAGAAATTTCTACTGATGCATCAGCCCTATGAAGAGAATGCTATTCAATGCATTCTGTACAAACCTCCACAAGGCAGACCTGTGGATACACTATACACAAGCACAATTGAGTGCCATAGGAGTTCAATACAACCACGCTTATAGATAATTGTTTCGGTAACCGAGGCCTTGTAGTGAAATGTTTACATCGGGTCCCGAAAATCTACTAATACAAAGAAGAGTGTCTGTGGCGAGCGGGCGGGCGGCGTGGTTGTGATTTGTATACAAATCTAGAGCTTTATTCCGAGATTGATCGAAAAAAATGGGTAAAGCACAGGCAACGCCGGGGTCTTCAGCTAGTGCTCTTATATTAGTAGTAAACCAATAAACTCCCAATACGAAAAAAAAATGGATGCGTCAAAATCCTCCACAAGAGGAACTTACGATGTAATAATCGATTATAATCTCCAATTTGGGAGGCGGGTTTGAGTACCGCAGCCCCGGAAATTATTTATTGGATGACCAACACCTCTGCCATAGGTCACCCCAAGTGGTTCGCTACATTTGGTCATTTAGCAGAGGTGTCCGGGTTCATCGAGTGAGGTGTGTTCAGGAAGCGCCTGCCCATCAGCTGAGTGGCGTGCCAGATCGGGAGAGGCTGATTTGGGAAGACACTTTGACCTCTATATATTCTTGTCCGTCACTCCTGAACACACTGATCCCTAAATTCCTACTCAACCCTCATACCTTTTACCTTCCCAGAACGTCCTCTCTTTTCTTCCCTTAAAAAATCCCTCCACAAAACATCCCAAAAGATGACATAGGCCCTAGGAGAATTATTTTCTTCAGGGCTTCCTGTGTGGGGTTAATGCAAAAAATAATAATATCAATATTTTTATCTCCCTTTTTGTTATTCCTATTGTAAAAAATTTCTGATATTGGATGTGCCGACACTTTTTCTTTTTAATTTAACTGTGGTATAGTGTTGATTTATTTCCTTGCTTTCTTATTTTTTTACATTTTATTATATGATGTGTCAATGTGGATTACATTACCATAATTAATAGTATTATACAAACAAAATAATTATTACTATTATACAAGCAAGTCGGCAATAAAATATGTATTTATGAAGAAACAAAACATGAAATTGATCAGTTAGATTGAATAAAATAAATGTATGAAAACTGAATCACAATAATACAGTAGTCATTAATTTCAAGTACATGCAGGTTGAAACTACTAATTTCGATAAAAACGTAAATAGTTCCACCACTATTATAATTGTAACTGTATCATATTGTACCATTATTATAATTGTATCATAAGACACCGGGTATTACGCAACATCAGTCCATTGTTAGCGCAGCTTTTGGCATAAAAGTTTTTTAAACACGGAATATGAGCTTTTCCACAAGTGTTACTGTCAGACATAAAATTTACAAATCAATACCAAACATTTTTATTACAAGTCGTTCTTGGATAGTATTTCATAACAGTTTTATTATTTTATAATTAAAGATTTTGATGCTTTTGATAACTTGTTTGATATTTCTAATGCGTCACATTTCTTTCATATGACGGGGTATGTTTTCCACACACCACGCAAAAAGGACGAAAGAACAACTAGGTTCAATATTTCTTCTTCTTCTTGGGTAGGTTCCTGATTGCTGAGAGCCAAGGACACCGAAGTACCGGAGACAAAGTGATACTTCGTCACTCCAGCACATTGGTAAACATCTTAAAATTTTGCAGTATTTATGTAAAATACTGAACAAATTAAAATGCTATTATTATTTATTACGGGGCTCGAGGTGCCAGCAAGAGGCGCATTATAATATATTTAGCAAAAATAAATTAAATAATGGAAATCGATAGAAAGATTGTGGCATGTTTAGTAGCAGACCTGCGCTCGATTTCTTAGCGATTTATAGGTCTGATATTTGATCACGTGTCTTAATTCATTTACAAAAAAAATGTCTATGGAACAACAACCATAAAACAAAATCGCTGACAAACAGTACCAAGGACGGGTTGTTGGGTTATTTCACAGAATTTGAACAATTCATCAAATTTAATGTTAAAATTCAAGCCGAAGATTATCGCTTAGAGATAAGCCGCCATAGCTCAGTGGTCAGAGCTGTCGACCGGAAATCGAAGGGACACGGGTTCGAGTCCCGTTGGCGTCATGTATCTTTTATCAGGAGATTTTTCAATGTGGATGAGTATTTCAGGCGAGTAATTATTGCTTGTAAAATAATTAAAATTCAAGTTCTCTGAAATTTCTATTCAAGTTCTGTTATTATTTCATCATGGGCCGGTTGTTTCGCAGTACCTGGATAGTAACAGAACTTGAATTAACTTAGAAATTTGATGAATTGATCAAATTTTGAAAACAACCCTTCCTTGAAGTATCTAATAAACAATTATTCAAAAATATATGTATACATTCCTCTTCGAAACGGTTGCCTTCCAAAATCGTTGGTTCAAATTATCCAGTAAATATCAACGTATTGCCCTGTTCGTGCTATAGTTTAAATCAGTTGAAGTGTTCGTGAGGGCTTAATTAGCAGCCAAGCCCAGTAATTAGTGAACCAATAGAGGGGGAATCTCTCCCTACCGACAGGTGGAAGGATTTGGGGTATAATTCCTTTGTTTTGAGGGCTGCGTGGATTTTAAGTATTTTGGGGAATTTATGAATTTTAGGCGCGTAATGAGCTTTATGGATATATGAATAAAAGTTAGGGAAACAATGATTATTTTTAGAACATGGATTGTGTGTTAAGCCGCATTCTTATGGGGGTGAAATGTTCGACGAAACTTTTATGTTGTGAGAATTGCCGTGCTGCTATTCGTATTGAGGGCTAGAAGCGTTTTGCAACAATTTGTTTTTTGAGTAACTCAATGCGAGTTGAGGTGCTTAGAAAAACCAAGATGCTTCTTATATGGTTTCTTTCTAAAGTAAATATAATTTTTATTAAATCGACTACGTTTAATAAATAAAATAAAAACAAATTGTCATGGCCATTGAAGATGAAAATAGCTGTATTGGAGGCGGTAGCTAACCAGACACAAAGCACAAATCGCTGGGCACAAATGGGTGAATTCCTCGTGGAGGGAATTACACGCTATGTGCTGTATCTATATCTGTATCTTCTATATATATAATATACCGTGGGGTTAATGCCAAAAGTTGATAACTTACAAAAACATGTTTTGAAGTAAACTCAATTTTAAAGTTTGATCTTCATTACAAAGTCAGGGTTTTGGAAAACAATATTAGTGATAATTTAAAAAAGTTTGTTTTTAAACAAACATGCTTACTTATGTAAGTGCTTTTGCAATATTTTTCTTGGCTATTAATTATTAAACAAACTGAGTTACAAAGTTTTGAAGATCACTCCCTACGTGAGATTTCGAAAAACTACCCCATCCCCTTTTCCCACCCCAAAAAACAAAATAAAGCCAGTACAATACTAGGTGCTTCAGATAGTGTGTATTTAAAATAAATAACTTCTGATGAAGCGCTAAAAGATTCTTTATCTGAATTAGGCTTTATTTTTTACTAATTATTACTAATCGGTTTGGCCGAATTATTTTTCGAAATGTTTTTTACTCAATTAAAATATGGCACAAATATGACTAGTTGTATTCGTTTCGGTGGTAAAATTAATATTTCAAAGCTCCATTGCTCATGGTAGAAATGTAGCTTAAAATGTGAGCGTTTCATAAAAAATCAAGAATAGTTGTTAACATTTCATGACGCCAGATTTCATAGTTATAGAGATTGTGGTCCTTGACACTTGACACATCAGACAAAAAAAATGTTGTTTTGTATTTTTGATGATGAATAACTAAAAGCTTAATTCTGAAACATGCAATTCCTTGCAGTTGGGTAAGTAAATTTATCAATCTCATTGTCACAATTCATCACCACATTCAGTCTGCTCGTACTTTAAACGCAGTAAACGAAATTGTAATAAATAATGAGATATTCGGAGATTTTCCTAATTTGCTTATAATAACAATAACTCATCCGAGAGGAAATACTGCGGATTAATTGCGTCACTTCAACCGCTAAATTATAAACGGATAAAAAGATTATTCAATCTATGGGTGTAGAATAATTTATTATTAACCTTTTGGATGCCATGTGCCATTATCACGTTGAATTTGCGTCTGGATGTTTACGATTTACCCACTGCATACTACACGCAATTTAAAAAAAATACATTTTGTAGTAATTTTCTCGGGTAAAAACAAGTTTTCACAAAATTAGGGTGTATTTAGTTAGTGTATGACTAAAATGGGAACTATCGAGGTTGCGTGCGGTTAAAAGTGGCCACACGTGTTATGTTAATCACGGCTTTTTACTGAGATTTCTCTTGTAACAGAGACCTTGTTAAAATTCCTGTGAAAATTGAATCAGCTGTTTCATATATAATGATTACGCAGTACAACCTTAAAGGACCGACCGATTTGTGAGAATAACAATAAAACAACCAATGTTACACCATCAAAAGCTAACACGTCCGTCGTGCTTGACGTCCAGAGGTAAACTAAAATATTTGAGTTATTTTTCATACAATGATATAAAAGTGATTATAGTTCAAATGATGAATTGGTTGAAGAAACGAGTCTGGTTCGATCTCACCTCTAAGCAGTGCTATAACCCAGATAATTTAAGGAAACCGTGTGTTTCCAAATTTAAAAACATATTTCCGGAAACTTGTCTTCATAAACATTAAGATATAGCTTTCAAGCAATGTGTTTTTGAATTATTCACTTCTAAAGAAGAATTAGAGAGTAAAGAATAAACTGCCAAGTTAAAAACTCGTAGTTGTGTCCTTCTGTCTCACTTTGAATCTGAATCTGAAATGTTCACGTCCACTTTTTCGTTTATTTATTACCCCCAAAAGAACTTGTACTATAGTAATTTCTACATAGTCTAATGATAAAAAACATTTATAAATAATAATGGTCTTGATGAAAATCTTTTCGAGTATCAGATTTGCAGTAATTTTTGGATATTATCGAAGCAGCATCAAATTTTGAAAATCTTATATTCATCTTCTAAAAGCGTATTTTTAGTTGAATGTCTTGTCTCTATGCGAGTAGAATATTTAATTGTATTTGGTTTTAGTAAACACTGCAAAATTTTTGTTGGAAACCCGTATTTATATAACGACACCACAGACTGTCTCCAGGTAAGCATTATAGAATTTATTTAACATCACATCGCCCTTTAAAGTCGGAACCAAACCTGAATATTTAAATTCGATTTAGTTTTACTCAAATTGAAATTTTATGGAGTACGAATAACCGCCAGCGACACGTGTCCTGAGACGTGTGCAGATTACAGAATCCAGGAGCAGTTCGGCCAGAACGAAATACTATCGGGCCAAAATTTCAAATAATTTCAAAGCCATCCTTGGCTGGAAAGATTTGCATGAGAACATTAGGTTAAGTTTTAGAATCAATAAAGGCGCCTAAAGTATGATAAAGTTAAAAAAAATGGAATTAGTTATACAAATTACTTGGCAAAGTTTCGGTAACCTAACTTCATTTCTCCCATCACTTTTCTATTTATATTGAAACATGTTTTACTACAGATGTAGAGCAATAGTTTATGTAAGGTCCATCAATCTTAATAACAACAACATAGCAATAACTGACAGCGTCCATTTATTATTAGACGTTTAAAATGTTCAACAAACTCCCATTTGGTGTGAAGGAAGCTAAAAGCCTCTTTCAATGGTAATATACTTCTTTATTCTATAGTTATACATAACTAAACCAAATATACTACAAAATGAATACACATTAAATGAAAAAGTACACGTATATATTCGTGCATATCCATAAATATCCGTATATATCCATAAATATCTGTGAACATCCATAACTATACCTTACACATCCATTTACACACACATATATATATATATATATATATATATATATATATATATATATATATATATATATATATATATATATATATATATATATATAAAAGCCACGATATAAACGTGATAAGCCAAATATCCAATTTTCATAAAACTCACAAATTTCCATAATTATCAAATATATCCTTAATTATCCAATCAAATCCATATAAATCCAAACATATCCATAAATATCCTGTTTCCCAATGAACTTATTTCACACCAATATATATAATTTTGGTACAAACTGGGTTCAAATTGCGAACTTTTTAAATTGTCAAAAAAACACGGAAATCCCTTCATCCGAAAAATAAGCTATTTAGAATAGACAGTAAAAAGAGTGCTAAGCTCAAAACCTAAGCCAAGTCTAAAACCAGGCTTTAGAATTCAAAGTTTAAGTCACTGCTCTCCGGTTAATATAGTTGACTAAGTTAAATCCGAAGTTGGATGATTTCCGGCAAACTTCTGTTGTTCGGCTGGGAACACCTCGAACAAAACAACTCCAGAGCTAACAGGTTGACCTTCGGAACGAGGAGAAACACGATTTCCTTATAATCGTATTTAAATTGGAAATTCGAAATATTCCCACGGAATAATAATACAAATTTCCATTTAGCTTCGGCTTATCTCATTATGTTAAATTTTGTTCAGTCACAATCATGTAACTGTGGAGTATTTAATGTTAAAACCATTGATGTATTTATTTAGATGGGACGCGAAGCGAAAAAATACGTTCCACTTTTTACCTCCTCTCACCTAACCCTCTAACTAAAAGTACCGAATGAGGTCTACGCGCACCGCTTATCGCGTTCTAATAGTAGAACAAGTTTCGACGAGATATTAGTACGCAGTAGCACATCTAATTGTAGCCGTGTGATTAAAAGTCAATTTATTCTAATTATTAATACAACTAAGGCACCATCAAGCTGGTTCACCGCAGGGGCAGGCAGAGAGGACGGACCGCCAAACAAGTCTGTCTTGGCACATAATCCTTGCTTTTATCATATTCAGTAGCGGTTCGTGACCTTTCTCATTGGGAATTTAATCGGAGATAAAAAGAGGGAGAAAAATTCCTACATGATATTTTAGATTTTGTATATATGTTTCCCTAGATCTAAACGAATCTGATAACATCAGTACACAAGAAATTAACGGCCTTGCAACAAAATTTAATTCAGACATTCAAAAATTCTGTGGCTAAAGAATATAATATAGTAGGTAAATAGTTTAATACGAGCGCAATTTACAAAATAAACTGTTTTTTAAAATATAAAAATACACTAATTACCTTATTTTAATAACTACATAAAACACGAAAATCACAGGAAATCTTTTGATTCTTGTAAAATACACATAACAGTTGCGCACACAGTCACCTAGTAAAAACCCAAGGTTTACTAGTAAAGACACATCAGTTCCAATTTTGAAAATGACACTTAAATTCAAAAATGTTTTTTTTTTATGAACTATTTCTTATATGAACCGAAAAAGTCCTGGACAGAGCTATTAGAGAACAATTTGAAGCTGAGAGGGTGAGGGGGAAAATGTAAAAACTGACTTAATTTTTTTAAATGACGCATCCCATTCCTTAGCACATCAAATACCAAAAAATCAAAAGCCGTTATAAAGCATTAACAACACAAACATAAAATTATAATAGCTCATTATTCAATAATCCCGAAGTTTGTCATACAAGATGGCGGCCAGGCAATTTCCCCTCACCTTGGATTTGGCTTCAATGCCATTCATACAAAATCGCACTAATGCTGTGTCCAGGGCTTTTTAGGTTCATGATTTCTTAGAATAGAAAGTCCGATAGACGCTGACATTCATAACGCACAATTTTTTTTTAATAGCTATATTTATGTATACTTTTTTTTAACATTCTTACAAGAATATGTATTTTTATACATATATAATAGATATTGATTATATTCGTAGTCCTCCTCACTAGGAGATCCTGTGTTGAGGGGGACTAGGTTTTGGAAGTTTTCAGCGACTTCTATAGTTCGACTTCATGTTTTGGGTAAGGTTTTCCAGAAACTTCTACGACGATGTTTTAAATATGCTAGTAAGTTCTTTATCCGGTAGTTCCTTAAGCCAAGGTTTAATGTCCTTAATGTAGTTATTTTTTGTTTTGAATTGTTCGATACTAAGTGGAAGTATGTTATATACCTTTACTGCTAAACATTCAGAGCTTCTTTGTCCAAAGGTATATTTACACTATGGTATATTTAGTATCTCTGTTTGTTTGGCTCTGGTTTTATGAGTATTTAAGGTGTTTGCATGTAAATCATTTTTGAGGTGATGTACCAGATTTAGGATTTATTTTGGACTTACTCTTGGACAGTATAATTCAGACTGGTGATTTTTTAACACGGCATTTAAATGGCACGCTCTTAAAAGCGTGGTAAAGTTATAATACATGTTTATCTTATTTTTCTTATATTTTTTATGGGAGTACATTACACAGACGCACCTAAAAACCCGCCAATGTTCATATTCAAACACCGTCTTCCACATACCCTTCTTTTATCCTGATTCATATCCCGACTCAAGTATTTGGTTCAGTTGGTCGTGCCATATCTTCCTCGTTTCAGTTCAGTAAGGTGATGTCTGGTAAAGGGTGATACTGAAAGAATCTCCCATTATTTACAACTAGTCTGCTAATTATTGAATTGGGTTTTACACATAAAATATTCATATTTTCTAGTAGTCCAAAATTACAGTCAAAAATCAATCTTAACAACCTAAAATAAATCGCATAAAAACACCACAAGATGGTTATTTTTTAAAGATAAACTAATGTTTATAAGACAAGGTTTTACGCATAGCACAAAGGATAACGAATTATTATACGTAGCTGCGACGTAGCTCAGTGGTCCAGAGCACCTGACCGGACATCAGAAGGTGCGGGTTCAATTCCCGTCAGCGGCATTTATTTTTACTCAGGAGATATTTTCAATTTGTATTGATATTTCAGGCGACTAATTATTGCTCGTTACCACAAGATGGGTTTACAAGACCTCTATTATTATTTATCCTTAAGTTTTGATATGGGTAGAAATGCTAATGTCTAATTTATATAGCCCAACAAACGCGAACAATATGTTCTAAGTATATCTAACGCTTTAATCTGGAAAAAATGAAGATTAGAGTGTCAATTTAAAAAAAAATCCAATCACATTATATATGCAAAGTATTTTTTTCCAAATGTTATCACAATATTATTTTGAGAGTTTTACTTAAATATGTTATTGCGGAGCAAGCTAACGCATTTTTTTAGGCAATTTCGAAAGAAACTAATTGTATTATTTTAGAGCGAATTTAATATTTCCTTCGTAATAAGAATTAATTGATATGCGAAATTATGGTTTTTCTTAGGGAGTGTTAATATCTAGTAAGAAACATTCAATAAGTCAAACAAGCATTTCATTTAGTATTAAAATTAAAAACATTTCGGAGAATTACAATTAGATTTTTTTTTCTAGATAAGGTTGTCTGCCTATAAGGCTTAATATAAATTGGACTTCGGAGAGAGTTTCTCCCGAAGTCTTTAACTTTAGACAATTAGAATGTTTAACGTAAAAACTGAATTGTCAGGGGGATAACTCCCCTTTAATTTGACATCGGTCGACAAATTTTAATTTGTGAATCCAGTCAGAATTCTAACACAAAAGTTACGACGACAAAATTTTGAACGTCATATTTCGGTAAATAAATTAATTTAAATTCAATGCAAAAATATCAATCCGTAAAAACTTATGTTTTTTACATAAAAATTTAAAATGACCTTTAAAACTTAAAAAATATGTATATAGATTTACATATAATATTTTTTTGGATTGAGAAAATATTATAACTTCCTACCCAGGACCTGAAGTCAACAACACTACCAACCTCGCCAATGCTGATCGGGCAGGACCGCTATTTATTTCGCATATTAACTGCTGTAATATCATACGATTTCAGAGAAATGCGTACTTGTACGAGTATGTGTACGTGATTGCCACCAAATATATATATAGAATGCATTGTCATCGATAACGAGTCCATCTGCCGAGTTTCAGCTCGATCGAATGTCGCAAAGTGAATTAATTTCCGCTTCCAAGATTGGCATTCATTCATTCCCGTAAGCAAAAGTGAAATACAAATAGACATTTTAAGAAACTATGACTTTGTTTAACTTATTTATTTGAACCGGACCGGTTTCACCAGGATAAGGGACATCTACAGACTTTCACAGACCAGCATAATCAAACATACCTAAAAAACACGTATCGAAAACCTTCGTACAACTTTATTTTGATTACGTCGATGACATTATGGCAATAATATAATTGTAATAAAATATTATAAAAGAATCTGAAATCTGTTTGAACGAAGCAGCAAAAACTCTCGAATTATCAGTTCTGGCGTCATGAAATCAGTACAGACATTTTTAGGTAAAAGCACCTATTTTCCAGCTAAGAACTTTAATATTTCCATCATGAGCTTCTATAATAATATAACTGTTAAAAAAAAAACAAAACCGTAATGAAATTGAGTGTTAATCAGGCAAAACAGGGATAGTAAGTAAGGAATACTAATTAGACATTTACTACGTTTTAGTAAAAAATCACGTTGCTAGAGCTTTATTTGTTTTCCTACATCAAATTTGATTCGCGAGTGTTTCGCTGTAAATTCCGTCGAGCTTTTAATGCGTTTTAATTCAGCGGGGAGTTTAAAACAAACTTTAGAAGCTGCCACTCCGAAAGCTCCAAACTTTATTCGTGGACTGCGTTTTAGGGTCTTCAATCTCCCAACAAATAAAGATGGGATATTTGGAAAATAGTTTATATTTCTGGGAAAAACAAATAAACGGCTTTGAAAAACACTTTAAATAAGGCAAATAAATCCGTTTTTTAGCAGGACCGACTAGATACAGGAATGGGCGTGAGACCATAAAATTAAACAGTCAGTGTTATCGCCAAACTTTATTATACATAGTCTAACAACACACAAACCAGCAGTAACAACACATACGCACAACAATCGCCACCATTTGCAAACTGTCGTTGCTCGATGGTACTGACTTGATCACGTGTCACTTTAAAATCCGTCGCCTATATACGGATATTTTTTTTTTTTAATTTCTTTATTGGTTTAAATAGGTACAGTTATAATGTATACATATTACAAAGTTGTTTTTTTTTAATATCAGAAAGAGTAAAGTAACACACCTTTTCTTTGAGCAAACGCTCGTGTTTAAAAGGTGGGGAAACGTAATTAATTACTATTTTAACAATGTTATTATTTTAAACAAAGAAAAATAAAATACAGTTTACAGACAATTATTGTAAAAAAAAATAGAAAAAAGGAGGAGAGAAGAAAAGAAGAAAGCAGAAAAAAGGATATCTAATATTATTTTAGAGAATTATGATATTATTTTAAAAGTGTAATAATTAAAGAAAAACTGCTGAATTATATTTTTAATTGTGTTTTTGAATTACATTTTTTTTTGTAATCTTAAATTTAGAGGTAATTCGTTAAACCATTTCACTCCACTATATTCATAAAATGTTTGGGCTGTGGTGGTTTTGCAGCACGGTATAGCACATTATATATATACAAGGCGTCCGGGGGTAAGGTGCGCTTACTTCAGGAAGTGATTCTATATGATGGTAAAAATAAGAAAAAAGATAAATAACTTTCTTTATATATCCGTTGGCTTTGATAGCAAGTGACGTCACTATATGAAATGTTTTAATTTTGTACGCTATTACTTATTTTAATCAAATTTCACATTAAATGTGTTTTTTATGGCAAATGGCCGACCCAACCGGCAAACCCAAGCATTAAATTTTGTGATTTAAAACTGACAGTGACGATTCTAGCTCTAGCACGTTATTTTCAGGAAATGGTTAGCTAATCGTTACTTGCTTAAATCCATGTTTCAAAAATATTACTCGATTTCAGTTAATTAATTTGATTGCGAAAACGAGTCCAAGCTCACGTGACCTACTGTATGCCACGTGGGCTCTATTTTAAGGTTGGGTTGGCTGTTCAAACGTCAGCAAGGAAAAGTTTTCAACTACATAAAAAATACTTCGAATTCGAGGGGATTCAAAATAAATATACAAAAAAATCGAATACAGGGTGCAGCAAAACATACAGTGCAGTTTTCTTTTTTTGACATTTGAAAGGTCTCCGTTAAATGCCGATTCTAGGTGCGTTTCGTCTTTCTATCAAATTGTAATACTAAACTCTTCTGTATCCTCTTGTACACACAATTTGTTCAAAAGCTGAAACTATTATTATAAATTATTCAGTTTTTAATCTCTACTTTTTTGTTTATCAAAAGTAGCCCCCATAGCCAACTTATCTGAGCTTATTTTCTTCGTCCAGGTTATTAAGTAAATTTTTGGAGGCTAGGATCCCCGTCGTAACTCAATTAGGCAGTAAGGTCCATTTAACCCAGATTTTTCAGATAGCCTGCTCTCTGCACGTGGTTGGGTAAAAGCGGGAAAACAATTAGAATTCTGAACGTACCAGGGAAGGATCCAGTTAGGGGTTGCAGAACCTAGTTTTATCCAAGAATTTTTATCATACGTATTTGTCCGTTGGAGCATCGAACACGCGAAAGTAAGGTAGTATCTTTAACAGTTTTCATTTAAAAATAGCAGAAATATCTACTCTTAATACTTTTTGAAGATGAACATTTAAATATAAATTGCAAAAGGATATCATGTTTCAAAATTAAAGAGTTTCTGTAAATTAAAGATTAATTTCTTTAAATCAAAGAAATATATACATGCATCTATGTTTTATGTGTGTGTGTGGGTGTGTGTGTGTGTGCGTGAGTGTGTGTGCGTGTGTGTGTGCGTGAGTGTGTGTGCGTGTGTCTGTGTGTGCGTGTGTCTGTGTGTGTATGTGTGTGTGTATATATGTTTGTAAATTAAAAAAAAAAAAAAAATAGAAACTTCTCTAAAAAAAAAACCAATCACATTGATCTCTATAGATACATTTAACAAGTTTAAAAAAACTATATTTTAAACACCACTGTTTTATCCTTACACTATAATACCCACGCTCAGGCTTCGCCTTTGTGGGATTTTTTTGTTACTCTTTCATTCTATATTACTATGTATGTACCTGAATTGTATATGTATCAAATATTTTGTTAATAAAAAAAATAAAAAAATAAAAAAAAACTTCAACATAAACAGGTCTCCGTGGTCGAGGGGTAAGGTTCTCGACTAGCAATCCGGAGATTGCGGGTACAAATCCCGGCGTGCGCAAGTAAATTTTATTTGATTAATTTATGTTATTTTACAATTCATTATTGTAAACACCATCTCCTTCCCCTCCCCACGACCTTCAACCTCACGACATACCCCAACAAATATACTCGTATTTAAGTCGGAATGCATTTTTTTCATATTTAAATGTGTTTATATTTTTTATAAATCATCTATTTTCATTTCTTTTTACTAAATCTTTAGTTTTATTTTTATTATTATTTACATATTTTTGCTGTTTTTCCACATAATATGTACATGATAGTTATTGCATTACATAATTTATTCAAGTCTACTATGATACGGGCAAAAGCCTAGTACGGTGGTCGAGATCATTTAAATTATAATATGTAAAAAAGTTCAAAAAATAAAAAAAAACAGCTTATTATTTTTATTATTTATTACTCGTTGATACATGCTGTCATATATATTTTTTTGAATTCTTCGAAATATTATTTTATATTCATGAGGATACTTCGAATAATGAATTCTCTACTAAAAGCTATAACGTTTTTGTGTAGGTTTATAAGGCTGTTCAGAATTAACTGTTCGAAGTGGCCAACTCAACACATATTGAAATCAATATTCGTGGCCCACAAATCAACACCATTCAAATCAATACCCGCGAAACAAAAGGTGTATTTTAAGTGAATTGTAAACGCCGGAGGTTGTTGAAGAACGTTGAATATTTCACGAGTCCTTCAATCAATACAGCTATGGTTTGCCAGGAAACTAGGCCGTAGATTGAGTCTTCAGTCGGTGAAAAATTTAGAATGCAATCTGCTCACAAACCATTTGCTCACAAATGTAGGTGTGATGACCTTATTTAAAAAAAATCTACTTTGTGTAAATGATGCCGATTGAATTATAAACTAGTGAAATTAAAGATAACGTGAATGTTGAAATTCAATTTATTCTCTTTTATAGTATCTAATGGGAAAAGAAATTTTACCGCTTTTCAATTTATTTCTAAGTCAAAATACAGCTTCATGCACACATAATTTGAATATGTATATATTTTTTGAATGAGGTACTCGTAACAATGGTCAAACAATATTTCAATCGATGTAAAATCACTTTTTTTATGTGTGAATACTGTGCAAAAGTCCCAACTGTTCGCAATCGTCAAGAGCCAGTAAGACTTTCTTGTTTTTTTTTTTTTTTTTTAAATATGAGTACATTTTGGCATCCCCTGGCAAACAAAAAAAATGTAAATAATAATAAAAATAAAACTTAAGATTTAGTGAAAAAAAAAGAAAACAGATCATTTGTAAAAAAAATAAGAACATATTTAAATATGAAAAAAATAAAATTATAATGCATTCCTATGAGCATATTTGTTGGGGTATATTGTAAGTCTTAAGGTCTTGGGGAGGGGTAATACATAAGTATATATACATGATATTTATTGCATAATATAATTTATTTAAGTCTACCATGATACGGCTAAGAACCTAGTGCGGTGGTCGAGAGAACTCTTTTAAATTATAATATGTAAAAAAGTTCAATAAATAAAAAACAATGCATTATTTTTTTTTATTACTCGTTGATACATGCTGTAATGTATATTTATTTTGATTTTGCGAAATATTCTTTCATATCATGAGATTACTTCGAATAATGAAATTTATACTAAAAACTGCGACGATTTCGTGTACATTTATTACATCGTTTAGAACAAGGCTGCCCAACCCCAGGCCCGCGGGCCACAATGTGGCCCGCGAACGAATTATAAGTGGCCCGCGTGAACCATTTTCAAAAAACCCGCCAATCCGCCAATTTGAAAAAGTGTCGTGGGCCCGCGGTAAAACAAACAATGCAGCTTGCGCGTGGTCACCAGTGTTGCCAACGAAGGCGATTTAACGTTATTTAGGCTACTCAGAACGAGAATCAGCGACGAAAAAATCTAACCTGTTGGACACACTTTTTAAACAAAAATACACCGTTTTTTGATATAATATTTTTTGCGTCCGAAATGGAATCTTGTAGCTACCCCCCCCCCCCCCCCCCATGGAATTCGAATATTTTGTGGGGAGCACTCATTTTGAATTTTTTTTGTGGGGAATTATGTTTTATAGAAATTCTCTAACAACCCCCCCCCCCCATGGAAATAGGAACCGTCAGGTATTCAGTGGCCCGCCAGTGATTCAAAATCGTCAATTTCGCCCAACTGTTAAAAAGGTTGGGCAGCCTTGATTAAGAACTACCCTACAGTCCGAAGTGCCCAACTCAACACTATTGAAATTAACATCGGAGTCCCACAAATCAACATACATATAGGTATATTAGACACGGTGTCCGGAAACCCATAGCGACCGATCTTTTTAAAATTTGACCGAAAAACGAAAGCTCAAATCAAAAAGGGCAAAATGTGATGTAGATTCACCAACTTCGCGATCGTACTACAAATTTCCGGATACGGTGTGTATAAAATGAAAATGAAGAACTCTACAAATTATTACATTGCAGATTAATCGTGATACCTGCCTATAAAAATACATATTTGCTGTCAAATTTTCAAATATAAATTTAATTATATGAAATAAAATGGATAAAAGATAAAAAGAATCATTTTTTTTAAATGGTGCGCGGTGTTAGGAACTCGTGTAATCTTAAAAAATCACGTCACCTATTAAATAAATATCCAATTTTGTAAGGGGCAGTTGTTTTGAAATTTTTAATATGGGTTTATTGCTAATTTATTAAGAAGCTCTTCAAAATATTGGTAATCCGGTAAAAAACGGGATATATTTTCATGTGTTCGAACATCGTTATAATATATACTAAGTTTGTTAAAACTTTATGATAATAGTTTAAAATACTTTGTAACAAGACTCTACAACGTTCTTCCAGACAATATAAAACAATGTGATTCACAAAAAAATTTCATACAATCTAAAAACTTGGATCAAAAATAAGAATAGGGCCTTTATCGGTGCATTCACCCAAATTCGCAGTTATTGAATTAACCACAGTATTGAGCGAAAACATCTTAATACAAGTATAGGTATGTTCAAAGGTATCAAAAGTAACTTGAAAAAATCTACCTCAACACAGGCTAGCCTAGTGAGGCGGTATTTGAGAAACCTCAACTAACTGTACTTTTATTTTCTTTTTACCTCATCATATTATTTTTGTATTTTTATGTTAATTTTATAACATAAAAAAAAGAAGTCATAAATCAATTTACAATATACATCACAATATGCATTTTAGTTGCAATGTGCAAACTTTCTTAAAAAAAAGATATATATTATTATTATTATAGTTTATCAGGAAACCTTTTCATTCATTCGTTAAAGGCCTGGTATCCAGTTTTTAACCGGCTTACCAATAATTTGAAGAGATTCTTAATAATTTGGCAGTACTAATTTTTTTCCGTGTAGCTTTTAAGTATAGTAACTTATATTTGCAGTCGAAAACGTGAACACATATTATGCCCTGTAATTTTGTGAATATCTACGACAAATCTATAAATTTAAGTAACAGTTCTTTTCTTCGTCAGTTTGTCTTTTGGCCGCCTGCACAGATAACCTTATAGATCTGTAAGCAATGCTTGTGACGTCACAAACGCACATTACTCCATATTTAAGGGCGCGAATTCAATTATTTTCAACATAAAAAGTTATTTTATGGTTTGAAATAAGAACGCCATAAAATAATGTCTTCGTGAAGGGCCGCCAGCCGAAATGTCACTTCCACAAATGTCATTGTTTATGACGTCACCCACCAGGAAAACGGTAAAGGGATTATTTACCGCTATCGACATAAGCTATTATTATCGTTCGAATAATAGGTTGTGTCTATAAAATGAAAACCCTTGTGTTCCCAGCACACCCCTTACAGATAGGTACAATTCACTGAATATATAATCCGTGGTAATGTGATCTATACCTATAAAAAAAGCTGACATTTCTTCGGGCACACCAGATAAGACCAGTGGCGATTTTCTCTAAGGAGCAGTAAACTCCCAGTAAATAGTAGCAAAATAAACATGAATTAAAATATTAAGTAATGTTGAAAATCGCGCCACTTAAACTTTGCTCGTTAAACCGTGTGAAAATCCGTTCATAGGGGTAGAATACAGAACGCACCTGTGAATAGATAATTCCTATGATATATTTCATATGAACATTATTCTATCTCGTAGGGTGAGAGGTACGTACCGCTACATCTCCAGGGTGGAAGTTTCGTATTTTGTTTTATATCTATACATTATATGTATGTATGGGTACATAACATTCGAGTTTTTATAAAATTCAGCAGATTTCGCTTTTCAATAATGCAATATTTGTGTGCGCCAAAGATGAAAATGATGAATTAAAACAATAAAAATAATAAATTATTACTAGAAAACATATTATTTCATTATTTTTGTTAAAAAAATATCGTTCACTTTTTATTTATTTTTTTAAATATTTGTTGCATTTGCAAATACAGTAAAAAAATAATAGATTTTTATATGAACGGAGTTTAGTTTTAAGTTTAATGTTTCTCTCTAAACTTTGAAGGTGATCTCGAACCGCCACTGGACACGACCACAACACACACAACGTTTATCGATTCAGAAGTTACGAAAATAAGGTATATTTTTACACTAACTTCAACATTCATGCCCCTTTTTCTTGAAATATCATTTGCATCGTATTATCTTTTTACGTCAAAGATCCTAAAGCTCAAGAAAGAATATCAATATTTGAAAATTTTTGATCAATTTCACCGGAAGTAAGGGAAAATTGACCTTACTTCGGACAGACGGTGACGCCCACAATACACTTCTACCGGTTTATCTCTTCAGGGCTAGGTACTGTGTACATGTAGGTGAATATTCTAAAGGGGTATTCGCTAGTGGATATCTGTAGTCGTAATACCTGGAAATGTGATATATTAAATTGATATTGAATTTCGCACGTTTTCAATGAGGAAATATTATATTAAATCTTTCCATAAAAGGGATAATATGTATGCTTATTGGAGGGGTAAAAAGGGTTATTTTGGTTTGGGGGAAATATTATACGACCATCATGGTTTAGATTATTACTTACCTACGTAAATTTAGTTATTTGGTAATAAAATTTCGTTACATACAGTAGATAAATTTAGTTATAGAATGCAAAAAAAACCAAAACAAGCCTACTCTTCAGCCGTCAAGAGAAAGAAACAAGACAAATATGTATAGAGCGAAAAAAATCACAAAAAATGTAATTTAAAATAAAACCATGATTACAGAGGTTTATTTTTGGGGTATTGTGTCGTGTTGCGTTACATCCTTCTTTGTTAACTGTTAAACTGTTAAAAAAGTAAAAAAACATGCAACATTTCCACATAATAAATACACTTAAAACAATGAAAATAGACAGATTTGATAAAATAATGATAATGTTGATCAAATAATGTTTAAAGAAGATATTTTTAATCGATGAAGACAATATTACCAACTCTCAAACGAAAGATGTGAAACGGAAATGACAGAAAAGAGATTCAATTCTCTTTAAACATTACCAACTTTATCTTCATTTTCTTAACGCATATTTTTTTGGCTGCTATATGTGATTGAAAGATTCCATTCCAAATAAAGATTGCATTTAACCTATTTATTTATGATAGATAGATTCCGTTCGAACTAAATATTGAATTTTAGCTATTTATATATGATTGAAAGATTCCGCTCGAACTAAAGATTGCATTTTAGCTATTTATATATGATTGAAAGATACCGTTCGAACTAAAGATTGCATTTTAGCTATTTATATTAGATTAAATGATTCCATTCGAACTAAAAATTGCATTTTAATACAATTTGAGGTTTTACTCATGAATTTATTCCAGTATAAAAAAGAGCACCTTTTTTAAGTACTAATCGATAAGCATGAAAAGACGAACCATATGGAAACTGGATGAAAAAAAGCAGCATATAAATCGCCCGTAAGTTTATGATGAGAAACGTAAAACCTTCTATCAGGGTCGAGCCATTCCCTTTTCAGATGGGGATCAAAAAGTTCCCGACCTCTTTTTACAGCAAATAAAGTGACAACAATGACGACCATCGGCGACACTTTCAGAAGCTTTTAATGTCCGGAAAAACTCTCCCTCGAGCTTTTTTAAAAGTCTTACAAAGGTGCATTATTTGTAAATAATAGAAACAACACTACCTTTTTCGTTGTTGAACATTTAATAAACACGATAAAAGTGTACAAATTTTATTTGACCACTCAAATAAATTAAGAATTATGGTACCTACTAATACAAGGCGGTTATGTAATGAACATTATGTAGGAAGGGAGACGTTGAGCGTATGAACGAAGAAGTCGGAGACGTCAAGACATATAATAAAAAACAGATTTAGAAAGATAGAACACCAAGCTTTTTTGCATTTAAAAGTTCACCATGGACGCTGATGTTTAACTTGAAAAAAATCTAAAAAAACTGAAAACCGCCAATATCAAGGTTGGCCATTTTTTTTAATAATTATCATTTTATATACAGCGAAAATAACAATAACCACTATCCTTTGTTTAATTTTAAAAAAAAATTGTTCGTATAAAATGGTACATAAAAAAAAACATTGGTGAGCGCTTTCAAAAACTTTATTAAATACTTGTATTAAATTTTGGGATACGTTCGAAAACAACGAATTGATTTAAAATTAGATGTCAAGCTGGAATATTTACACGGTATTATATTGTCAAGATTCAGAATAACAGAAAAGTATATATAAGACAATGTATACATGTGAATGAAGCAATGAGACTGTGTCAAGACAGTGTTGTGTGGCGGTCCATCCTATCTGCCTATCCCTCGAGTTGATTTGCAAGTAGTAAGAAAATCCTTAATCAAGTGATTAAAGCGCCGTATTTGATTGTATTTTCGAACAATGATCATAATCCTCTTACATTATTAATCGTAGCAGAAGCTCATGATTATCTCGTGCCATTCAGCTGTTATCTCTGACAGGTCCTTACGTTGCGACGTGCCATTTCATGTGTGTTATTCCTACAGAGAGCAAATATTGTAATATTGTTCGGGATTCAGATAATCCTCTTCTATTTTCTGCTCCCCCGTCTCTTGTCAACAGCGATTCGTTTGTGTTTACGCAGCCGAACAGAACGCGAACGTAGACATATTTACCATTATTAGAGTGCCCATGATGGAAAGATTATTATCGTTATTATTTATTACAATGTATTCAAAGTTTCCTTTCTAGGCAAGTTGATGTCGAAGAAAAATAACATTTTTTCATCCGTAACGATTTGGATATTGGTTCGGAAAATTGGTTCAGAATTTGTATTATAATTTAATCCAGGTATTAAGAGATGCACCAGACTTACTGCATTTACCTATCAAATACATCTAAGCAAACCCAGCATTGTGTCATACACTTCCTATATAGGATAATTTGAAAGGAAACCGCTACATAAAATTCGACTAAAGTGTCAATATCCTCCGAAATACGAATAAAATCGATATGTGGCCATTTGGTTCTGACAACGTCGTAAAACAGGCCAACTCCTCGTAATGTGGAATACAAATTACGTCTTCTTATCTGCTGGTTTTATTTTCTGTATCTGTTACACATCCGCAAGCTTGAACCCGCTTGAAAAGGGTGTCACGTTTTGTGTTTTCCCTTTCGCAATGCAGCAATATACTTCATCCTTTTTTAAGATCGAAGCTTGGATATGGTATATAACACACTAATCTTATTAGTTGTTACTAATGCACAAAAAACGTGTATATTTTTCGATTTTCTGTAAAATACGATGGATCCTTTTCACGAAGTCATTTTAAAATGAAAACAGAAGAAAAAAGTGTTGTAAGAATCTCCAAAGAATCTCATTACCCAAATTTGTGGTTAATTAGCGCACAATGTTTACTAAGATTCAGTTTTTACCTAAAAACATCGATAAAGCCATTTCAAATAATGTTTACATTCTGAATATTATTTCACCCTAAACTAAAAATAGTACGAAAAAAGTTCAGGAATTACATACCCCATAATAAACGGTAACCGGACAACTCAACACACCTTTAAAAAGTGATATAAACTCATGAAAAGCGATGAAACAAAAACTATGTTAAATAGGTTACGTAGGTTATGTTTGCATGTGAGTTTTTCATCTCTTTTAACGACTTTATATAACTTTTTAAAGGGGTGTCGAATTGTCATTCCGTTGATTTATCTTGGAACCCTTTAGGATTTTTTAGGTTCATGGGTTAGGTAAGATTGCATTAGGTGAGGTAAGGTTAGTAGATCAAGTGATCTCTGTGACTTGTGGTATCCTCCGTACTTAACATTTCATTAATCTTAAGGGGGGGCTAGGGTTAATTCGTACGAAAAAAGGCATTTTTTGTGAATTTTTTGTGACAACACAGTTAAAATTTCTTTATTAAATCTAATAGAACAGTAAAGTATGACATTTTAAAAATGCTGTATAAAATTTTCACAGAGAAATATTAAAAAACACGGCAATGGCAGCAATTATTCGGACGTGTCTCAAAAAAAAGTAGAATGGCGGTGCCCCTCATAACTCGGTGCTGGGTCATCTGAAATCAAAAAATCAAAGTTCATTCGTTAGATAATAGTTTTTCCCAGGTAACGCTGGGAGGGTTTTTCGAAATTTTAATTTTTCACTTTTTTGGAACACTTTGAAGGGAAAAACGCTATTTTTGGTGAAAAAAATCGGCTAATTTGTTATTGTAAAATAATAATTATTAACAAATTTGAAAAAAACTCTCCAGCGTTACCTCGTAAATTATGTACAGAAATAGTTTTCAAAATTTCAAAAGGATCGGTGGAGTAGTTTTGAAGTTATGGCGGTCACCGACTTTGAAAATGTGAGTTGTGGGAAAAACGCTATAAAGTTTTGAACACTAAAAAATCTGGTATTAAACATTTATAAGCAAATTTTATCGGCTTACCTCACACTGAATCATCAATGCCAGGTCCATAAAGGATGTTGCTATCACCCATGATGTCTAAAGCACCTTTTTGCTCCTGTCTACGACGAATCCTGCCTTCTTTAGTTTGTTTCTCAGCTTCCTGCTCTGCTCGGCTTATACGTATGGTCGGGTAGGGAATAAAATCCGACAGGTATAAAAATACTCGTAACTTCGTCAGTTTTGCTCCAATCAACTTGAAATTTGAACACAATATTCTTAACATATTAAGCATTTATTTAAAAAAAAATAAAAAAAAAAAATTTTAAAACCCTAGCCCCCCCTTAATAGTACAGTCTACGATTTATAACATTTCACATGCCGCGATGGAGACTAGAGATAAAAATCGGATATTAATCATGTTAGGAAAATGATGTTCAACTCTACTCGGGCCTTTGAATGTCAAACATGTCAATGCGGCGGTAATTTATCGCCGTCATGTCATATCAATGTGAAATATGAACATCAACATTTTGCTTCTTTGGAAATTGTATGTAAGGTTGTTGTCACATTTTAACATATAAGATAAATGAAATATTGCTGATTTGAGTGAGAAAAATTGAATAACGAAAACGTGCTTGTTTGGTATCTGAAACGGTTGGTTATCATGAAATTTGATCAGTTGTATCTATTCAGAATTCAAAGTTATCGCACTTTTCAGCTCGTAATTGGGAGAATAATAAGTCGTGACAGTATCCCGAGGAAGACATGAAACGAACATATGAATCAAAAACAGGGTGAGGAAACTAACTTTAGATATCAAAGGTTTTCTCAGAATGACGT